>NW_027361872.1:12862500-13080000 GCF_039654945.1 Dendrobates tinctorius
GGTCATGAACGTGCAAACCACCCTTGGGGGTGAAGGGGTTAATATATTAGCTTTTTCCTCATCATCTACAACCATACTTTCCTCACAATTTTTTAATGGGCCTACACTTTCACTTTTGATTCTTTTACTATTGATATACCGTATTTTCCGCTTTGTAAGACGCACTTTTTTTCCCCCAAAATTGAGGGGAAAAAGGGGGTGCGTCTTACAAAGAGGATATACATTTGCGCTGCCACTGAGGGTACTTGCCGCGGCACTCTGTGCCCTGATGCTGCCGCTGCGCTGTCCGCCACCGCCGCGCTCCTGTCCCCCGGTGGTTTCTTCCGCCCCACCGCCGCCGCCGCGCTCTGTCCCGTTCAGCGTGGGGGGGGTCTCTGTCGCTCCATGCCTGCTTTCTTCCTGGAAAATGGCCGCCGCGCATGCGCAGACGGACATCTCGGCACTGAAATCTCGGGAGATGAGATTTCAGCGCTGAAATCTCATCTCCCGAGATTTCAGTGCCGAGATGTCCGTCTGCGCATGCGCGGCGGCCATTTTCCAGGAAGAAAGCAGGCATGGAGCGACAGAGACCCCCCCCACGCTGAACGGGACAGAGCGCGGCGGCGGCGGTGGGGCGGAAGAAACCACCGGGGGACAGGAGCGCGGCGGTGGCGGACAGCGCAGCGGCAGCATCAGGGCACAGAGTGCCGCGGCAAGTACCCTCAGAACGGGACAGAGCGCGGCGATGGCGGCAAACACCGGGGGGACAGAGCGCGGTGGTGGCGGTAAGAACCGGGGGAGAGCGCGGCGGTGGTGGCAAGCAGGCACCGGGGGACAGCGTGGCGGTGGTGGCAAGCACTGGGGGACAGAGTGCGGCGGTGGTGGCAAGCAGGCATCGGGGGACAGAGCGTGGCGGTGGTGGCAAGCATCAGGGGACAGAGGGCGGCGGCAGTAACAGACACCGGCAGCGGCACGCTGCACATCAAAACACCCCCTCATCCCAGCAGCAATGTTCCACTCCGGCCTCCTCCATCACCACCCCTGGAAAGCAATAAGACGCATGGATTATAAGATGCACCACCATTTTATTAAAAATAAAGTTTTTTTCCTATTTTTCTCCTCAAAATTTGGGGTGCGTCTTATAATCCGGAGCGTCTTATAAAGCGAAAAATACGGTAGTTGAATAGAAATGTGCTTAATACTGAGCAAGCCTGGAAGAGGCGAGTGCTTACTTCTAAACAGAAGTCGCTTTTATATGTAAGGTACAGAGGAATAAGACTTGAGGAAATGTTTCCTAGGTTTACAGACCCAAATTTTTTGATGATTCAACCAGAAGCTAGACTCCTTTCTTCATTTTCACATGTGAACATATCCCTAGAAAGGAACCAGGCACCTGTATAAGGTCTTATTTTAACCTCTTAACTGATCAACAATTTTTTTTTTTTTTTTTTTAGATGACCCAGGCAACATTTTTGTTTTCACCTTCCCACATTCATATCCTTAAGAGCTATAGCTTTTTAATTTTTACATGCACTTTGCTATATGATATTATTTTTAGGTGTTTTTTTTTTTAGAATCTGCAAACGTAAGCCTTAAACTAGAAAGTTAAATGGAAATTAAAAAAAACAAAAACTGTTGCACAATTTTTATTTATTCCATTTATAAATCACCATAACGAATATGTTGACTGTGTTTTGTGCAAGTTTGTGATGTTTACTAAAAGAGGACCTTCCACCAATAGGACACATGATGAAATAGTAGTATAAGGCCGAGTGCAGACGGACTTTTTGGCACTGCGGATTTTTCCGCGCAGAATGGAAGAAATCCGCAGGTCAAATGACCTGCATTTTTCCTGCGGATTTCTTCCATTTTTCCTGCGGTTTTCATGCGCTTTTTGTGCGGTTTTCCATCGCGGTTTTCCCCCTGCGGATTTGGTGACAGGGGAGATGGAAAACCGCACAAAAGAAGTAACATGCTGCGGATTTTGTACCGTGGGAAAACCGCGTGGAAAAATCCGCAGCGTCTGCACAGCGGTTTTTTTTACATTGATTTTAAGGCTACTGTACATCACAATGCAGAAATGCAACGTTTCTGCGCAGTAAAATCCGCTGCGGATCCGCTGCAAATCTGCATCGTGTGCACACAGCCTAAAGCTTTTTTTTTTTTTTTATTCCATGTTGTTAACTCATTAGATGCCAGACAGTTTTCACTGAGGGCATGTACTTTTTTTTTTCTCCCTGTATGACTCTGACCAATCATAAGCAGTTCTTGCAAAGAGAGAAGGAAGAGCGGCACTCACCAGTCCGTTTAACAATTCAAGTCCTTTATTCCATACTTTGGGACACAGACATTGAATTCAGGGGGTGCGGTGAGTGAGAGGAGAGCGAACAACAGCCGTTTCATGTTAGTGCAACGTATCACATGGCTCGTACAGTAAGGGAATAAATGAAGGTAGTAGATTGTTGTTTTGGTGCCGATTAATTTCTTCAGCTCTCCAATCATGAGCAGACAGCAATTCGCAAAGGAAAAAGAGACATGCCTTCACCATAGCTTAGAGCAGACTTCTGTCTCAGTGTGTGAGACGTATAATGTTGGACAGCTCTCAACTGCTGTATCCTACTGCATGACTCAGTGTGGGGGAGGGGGGCAATGCAGCTGAAGACTGATTTTTTTTTTTTTTTTTTCAAAAGTTTTATTGACTGATGAGATGAGAATGACTCTTAACAAACCGGATGGATGGACTCACGGCTGAATCAGTAATGGGCACAGATCTTCACTTCGACTCGGATGCCAACAAAGTGGAGGTGGGCCCTGCTATGGGCTCGTTTTATTAAATATGAGCTAGTTGCACATATTCGAGTTGAAGATGAACTCAAAATCCACTTCCAACTCCCAGTTTTGAGAAGGCACTTTCTCCAAGTAGTGGTACAAGAAATAGTCTGCATGTTTCAAGTGACCCATGATTTTAATGCTCTATCGCATGCATTGAATTTGATTTACGCCACTGCTAATTTTTGGCAATTAATGTGCATCTTTTTTTTTCTCTGCACATTTTATGAGACCTTGTTAACTACTTGCAACAAAAATGTTGTTGATTCTGTGATCAAGCGCCAATATCGTCACAATTTCAAATGTGTTGTATACCTCTGTAAGACTGTAACACTTTTTTACTTGGGTTAAACCTCTCTTTTTTGGCCTATTTTTCCTGAGTAAAACAAGATGCCTAATAATTCTGCACACCTTGATAAATGGTGTTTTATCCTTAGTCCACAACCTCACTCATTATACAAATACACATCACTTGATCTGTTTCATCCAATAATCATTTAAGGTTATACAGCTTAGGGTTCTTTTACACTTGCCGTGTTTTTGCGGGCCGTTTTTGCGGCCCCAATAGATTTCTATAGGGCCGTTGCGGCCCGCAAAAATACATCAGAGCGCCGTGTGCCGTATGGCCATGAGGGCCGTATATACAGCCGTGAAAAAATATCAGTGGTACCGCAAAAACAACGGTAGCTTGTTTTTGGCGGTACACCGTATTTGCGGATCGCCTTTTTTTTCCCTGCAATTTGTTACAACAGGGAAAAACGGCAATCCGAGAAGGTTTTTTGCGGCCCATTTGTGCAGGAGACCGCAAAAATCACGGCAATACGGCCCGCAAAAAACCCGGCATGTGTAAAAGAAGCCTTAGAGATGGAAAATCTGCATAAAAGTGATATAATCAAAAAAGTCACTTGCCTATTAATTCTGCACTCAGTGTATGTACAGATACTTCTCTGTGTAACAGTACATTATGCCTGCAAAGAAGAAGAATACCATGTAGATATTCAAGCAGAGAAAATTCTCTTACCAATGACAGTGCAGCCTGGCTAACGTCAGGTTAGGGATACTGATTTCCAATCCTGGGTAAGATCTATTACAGGTGTTACAAGAAATTTTCTTAAAATGCTTGAAAGCTTCTAGTGAGCACTGTTTACACTGGAAGATGAATTCAGATGCTAAGATGGCCTGTCCTGTCCCACTACAAGGGGAGATCATTAGCGCAATCGTTTACTGTGATTGACATGAGTTTGCATAAACCAGCCTGAGCAGGACACAGGTCAGAATCGCTCAGCCCCTTTGAGGGTGTTGTGCTTCAACGGGGGTAATAGATATTTACGTTGCTATCTCCTCACCTGGATCTTCAGACCATTACTGCTCCTTACACAATATTATTTATTTTTAGAGCAGCATGGCATCCATGGTGCTGTAAATCAGAAGGGTTTATATACAAAATACAAGTATAAAACTCGGTGAACAAAGTAACAATAACAGACTGGTACAGAGGGGAAAAGGACCCGGCGCTTGCTGGCTTACAGTCTATAGGATATTGGGGAAAGAGAGTAGTTTGGGGGTTTGCGGTAACTACGATTTTGATGTGGTGGCATCGGGGTCATTGCAGGTTGTAAGCTTTCTTGAAGAGGTGCGTTTTCAATTTCCGTCTGAAAGTTCCGAATGTGGTGGATAATTGTATAGGGCACAGAAATCCCGAGGTTGGGCGGATACTCGAGAGAAGTCATGGAGGCTGTTGGGTGAAGAACGTGTAAGTGTGGAGTAGAGAGTGAGTTCTTTAGAGGACAAGAGATTACGTGTTGGAAGATATCGGGACGTTACTTGAGGATATACAGGGGAGACAGATTATGGACAACTTTGTAGGTCAGTGTTAGTAGTTTGAACTGGATATGTTGCAGAATTGGAAGCCAGTGAAAGGATTTGCAGAGGGTAGAAGTGGAGGAGTATCGGGGAGAGAGGTGGATTAGTCAGGCACCAGAATTGATGACGAACTGGAGAGGTGTGAGAGTCTTAGCAGCAAGGCCACAGAGGAGGATTTGCAGTAGTCGAGGCGGGAGATGATGAGGGCATGCACTGACATTTTCAGTTGTAGGCAGTAAGAAGAGGAAAGAGTTTGGTTGAAGGACTGGGTGGAGCTGAGGGTTACGCCGAGGCGGCGGACTTGCAGTACAGGAGAAAACGTGTTATCGTTTATTGTGATGGATGAATTGGGTTTGGTCCACATTGGGCTTTAGGAAGCGTGATGAGAAGGAGAAAGCTATTAGGTGTTATTTGTGGAGATCATGGTGATTGGATCCACAACGATCATATTTATCAACTCCCCTGTGATAAACTTTAGCAAACCTTTACTTACTGGACTATCTCTGCAAATTCTTTTCTATAATCTTATGGAAAATGTCGTTTTTGTGCGTTGTCTTTTTAGTATCTGCTTCTGTTACAGTAAAATCAGTTACACTGTTTCGTGTTGTATTGCAGGCACATAGTTGGCAGCCTGGTATAAAGAACCCCTATCGTGGGGTTGTGGTGTGGCCCGTTCCTGAAAATGTTGAAATCACTGTGACCCTCTTTAAGGTAAGTCTTCTGTAAGTGTTTGTTCACATGCCTTGTGTGCAGGCAGAAAATCTGCAACATATTTATAACTGAAGCAAAGTGCATCTGATTTTACCAAGTCTCATCCACACACTATGAAAAGTTTTAGGCACAGAAAAGGACATGTGGTGCTGATTTTAAAGGGAGTCTATCATCAGGATTACACACCTCAAACTATTTACGGTATATTTTCATTCAGCTCTTTCAAAGACAAGTCCAGCAGTGCCTTTTACATGGCCAGTCCGTTCTTCAGTTACTGAGAAATCAGTGTTTGGATTAATATGCAAATGAGGTGAAGAGCTACTGTATTTATAGATCTGAAACCTCTGTCACTCCAGCTCTATTCCTCTCCAAGTCGCCTCCTCCTGATTGACTGATACCCTTAATGATTTGTGACTTCAAGAGCCGACAGTCAAGCGGGAGGAGGCGGCGATGGGCAGGATGTAGAGCTGGAGTGACAAAGGCTTCAGAGCTGTAAATAACTTTGTCTCATTTGATAATTATTCAAACACTGGTTTCTCAGTAACGGAGGAACAGACGGTCCCTGTAAAGGTTTTGCTGCACTTTTCTTTGAAAGCACGTCATGCACATATAAATAGATTGGGGTGGCGAAATCCTGCTAACAGTTTCCCTTTTAATAAATCCACAGCAAGTCAATCATTTCTGGGGATTTTCCCTTTTGCAGTTCCACAGATTTTTTTTTTGTGTTATACATTGACATATCCAAAATGGATCTGCAAAGGTTGCGCTAAAATGAATTTGACTTCTTTAAAGGGTTGTCTCACCTTCTTACGAGGGTAGAATTATAAAGTGCTTGTCAAATCGCGCAACTTTCTAATCTACCCTTTATCGTCACCATTCTCATGAACAGAGGGATTTTTAAGGTTACTGCTCATTGCCTAGGTCTCAGACTGCAGAGGTGGCCGATCACTGGTGGCCGGTCTCCAAGGCAAGGCGCTGTGAATTGGATTAAGTTAGCTTCAGTGCCCCTGCGCTCCTCCGATGCTGCAGAAGCAAAGATGAGAGAGCGCACCGCTCAGACTGGTGACACAACCATAACTTCAATCTAAGGAGCACACAAACACATATCTATATGCTTGGCCCAATTCTATAGAAATCCAATGAATCCATGACTATGGGAAAGATATATGTCTGCCCTCATCCAGGTAGCCATTGCGTTCTATAGGTTGTGTGTGGTTTTTCCTCTTGGCCCCATTAACTTCAATGGAGCTGTAATCTGCATTCACTACCTGTGGACTAATGCGGGACTGGTTCTAGAAGAGGTCAACCATTTTTTTTAATTATTATTTTTATTTGTTGCCCATTGCTCATTTCGGTATTGACGTGTTCAGATCATAAAGTTTACACGCACATATGCCCCACTTTAGATTCCTAGAGAACTAGGAGGTTCTCTGGGACTGTACTCCAAAATGATATGTACCTGTCCATTCTAAGGAACGAGTGTATAGTATATGGACCGAACCCCATAGTGGGTTTTACACCAGAACTCATCCCTGTGGCTTTATTGTCCTGATGTGTCGCCATTCAGTGTGCAATGTAGTTATAAAGGGAACATCCATGCTATCCCTCTGTAATAATGTGCTGACGCTTGGCTTTTAATGTTGTCTCCTAGGACCCCCATGCAGAAGAGTTTGAAGACAAAGAATGGACATTCGTAATAGAAAATGTAAGTAAAATATATTTACCATAGTGTACAAAAAAGTACTCTACCCACTACCATCTGCTAAGGGATATCCAACAATCATCACAATGTGATCCGCATGGGACCGCGGATGCCCCTCTATTCTTTTGATTAGTTGAGATTAGCTGTTCAGTCTCTCTATAGTAACTTTATTATTTTTTGAGATTTTTTTTATAGAATTATTTAATTTTTTAGAAGAGCATGGGTGAGTCTGTGTTTAGTATTATATCAACATTATGTAAAAATATAAGTCTTAATTGTCAGTCTGTAATAAATGCCTTAAAATGCATTAAATGGTATAACAGCACCACCTAGTGGATACAAATGATAAGTGCCCATATTTTTGCTCTGGCAAATTCTGTGCAGTCATGAAGAATATCAGTGGGAATAGAAGATTTTTCTCTTGGCACACATGTTATAGATGAGATACTGACAGCCGCTTTAAGATGGAGCATGAGTGGCGCCTCGTCAGTAAGTGCAGAATGTCTGTTCATGTCTCCTGTGGGTGTATGTTCTGTGATTACAAATAATGACAAGCCACTTTTTAGTTCTGATATTGAGATGACAAATTATTATTATCAGTGCCCTTTTTTATTTTATTTGTTGTTTTGTAATATTTATTTAGCTTTCCCGATATGCTCATTATTTTAAAGTTGACAAACCCTCAAAGGGAACCCAGCAGGTCCAATAACGCTATTGACATACAGATATAGAGCTAATCTGCAGGTTAACAGTGTTATGAAGGTGCCCAGTACTGAAAAAGTGCGGTGACTAGGAGAAAATTAACTTTTTTACGCAGGAGCCGCCGGCTTTCAGTTATGCAGGCAGGGATAAAGTCATCTCTCGCTATACTGTGAAAGATGGCTGTTAATACACCTCACCACTATGACTGACAGCCAGCTCAGCATTACATTAGTGCAGAGCCAGCGATCAGTCAAAGTACTGGGTTATGCTCTAAGTGCTGTGAGTGATGACTGTATGACTGAAAGCTGGCGGCTCCCGGGAGAAAGAAAGTTAATTTTCTCCCTAAAGCCAAACTTTCGGTTCTGCAGCTGGGCACTTTCATAACACTTATTAATCTGCAGATTAGCCCTATATATATTAGTTTAATCGTTATCATAACTGACAAGTTCCCTTTTAAGATTTTTATGGAATCCGTTGCTTAATATGTCAGTGGGAGCATTGTGGCACAATATGGGACCAAAACTATAGGATTTTAATTCAAATCCAGACAGCTGTTGTCGGGACCTATATTTTACTTAGCACTTAGCCCAAAATTGCACACCGTGAACGGCAGGCAGCATAATACCAGTTTTACAGTTTCTGCGCAGTGCAATCTGTAGGCAGCACTGTGATATTTATATGCAGTAATCTGGGGAATATATATGAAAATTGTAAATGCATAGCGACTTTTCTATTACTATACAGACTTAGACTTTCCGCTGACTACACAGTCAAACATTCTTAAAACTGATACTTGCAAAGCCCAAGTATCTAGATGAAGCAGAGATGTCACTATCGCTGGCCAATAATGAGACATTTCACCGACCCCTATATTCCAGATGAGGGGTAGTCTAACCTACCCTCTCACTACGACAAAGAAAAGAAGTACCTTATTGCATTTATACACTTGTCGGATTATCAGCAGCCCTCTGTGTAAAAGTCCATAAAACATATTGAGACATTTATTAATCAGTGAATTCAAGATTTTCATTAATTCCCACAGCCCCCCGGTGTATAATATCTGGCCCCTCGTCCCCCAGTGTTATAACATCCAGCCCCTCGCTCCCCAGTGTATAATGTCTGGCCGTCCCACCCCCAGTGTATAATATCTGGCCCCTAACCCCCCCAGTGTATAATATCTGGCCATCTCCCCCCTCAGTGTATAATATCCGGCCCCTTGTCCCCCAGTGTATAATATTTGGCCCCTCGTCTACCAGTGTTTAATATCCGGCCCCTCACCTCCCAGTGTATAATATCTGGCCCCCTCACCTCCCAGTGTATAATATCTGGCCCCCTAACCTCCCAGTGTATAATATCTGGCCCCCTAACCTCCCAGTGTATAATATCTGGCCATCCCGCCCCTCAGTGTATAATATCCAGCCCCTTGTCCCCTAGTGTATAATATTTGGCTTCTTGTCTCCCAGTGTTTAATATCCGGCCCATCACATCCCAGTGTATAATATCCTGCCCCTCACCACCCATTATAATAATTAAATATACACCCTTCAGTGTATAACTTACATCCCCTCAACCCACAGTGTTTAATATCCTGCCCCTCACCACCTAGTGTATAATATCTGGCCCCTTGTCGCCCCTCAGTGTATAATATTTGCCCCCCCCCCAGTGTATAACATCCGGCCCCTCGTCAATGATGTCTTCCTTTACTAACATTTGTAGCACAATGGCTTGTTCTAAAGATCTCACTGATACCAGCATGGTCCTGTAATTGGAGTCGCCGATATAACAAGTCAAATCATGACATTTCTTCACTCCTAAATAATCCCTGATCAAGTGGGAATGATTGCATCGAAAAGTGGAAGCAGTTAAGAACTGCAGCAACTCGGTTACGAAGTGGCAGATCACATAAAATTCCAGAGTGGGATCATCGAGATCTGAGGAGCAGAGGCCATGAAAGTCACAAAAGCTCTGCTGACTCCAAATTATTTCAAGTTCCAACTCTACTCTGACATTTACATCAGCACAAAAACTGTGCATCGGGGGCTTCATGGCATGGATTTTCATGATTGTGCAGCTGCATGCCAGACTAACGTTACCAAGCACAATGCCAAGCATCGGATGGAGTGGTGTAAAGCAACAATGGAGCAGTGGAACCGTGTTTGATGGAGTGACGGATCACACTTCTCCATCTGGTGTCTGATGGATGAGTCTGGGTTTGGCAGATGTCAGGAGACTATATTGTGCTAAGTGTAGAGTTTGGTGAAGGTGGGCTACTGCTATGGGCCTGTTTTCATGGGTCGGCCTAGTTCCGGGTGAAGGCAAGCCTACAAGACATTGTGGACAATTATTTTCTTCCAACTTTGTGGGGACACTGCTGAGAAAGCCCTTTTCTATTCCCGATGACAGTGCCCCAGTGTACACAGAGCCATGACCACAAAGCCATCAATCACGTTTGAAACTAGAACATAGATTGTAGCCCGGTCCTCTTCTCCAACATCAGTGTCTGACCCTAGAAATGCTCTTCTGGATTAATGGGAGCAAATTCCCACAGACACCTTCAAAATCGTATAGAAAACCTTTCAAAAGATTAACTCCATATTAGTGCCTACTGATGTAGAATAGGAGGCCACAGAAGCTCATATAGAGGTTATTTAGTTCTCTTGATACTTTTGTCCATATAGTGTATGTGCCTGTAAACTTCATATCATGTTTGGCATTATACACTTGTAATTTATTCATACACATTATATCGTTTTCCTTCATTAGTTGTTCAATCTCCATTTACAGGAAAACCTTGCGACGATCACTTCGAATAGAGGTCTCGTAGGATTACGGTCTTCTCAAAGATGATCTAAAAATAATGTGTGATGGAACTGAAAATCTCATAGGAAATAAAGTCTGGATATGGGGTCTCATGTCCCAACAATGCAGAGGAGCTGAAGGCTGCTATCAAAGCAACCTGGGCTTCCATAACCCCTCAGCAGTGCCACAGGCTGATCGCCTCCATGCCATGCCGCATTGATGCAGTAATTGATGCAAAAGGAGCCCCGACCAAGTATTGAGTGCATTTACTGAACATACATTTCAGTAGACCAACATTTCGGATTTTAAAATCATTTTTCAAGCTGGTGTTATAAAGTGTTCTAATTTACTGAGATAATGACTTTGGAGTTTTCATTGGCTGTAAGCCATAATCATAAACATTAACAGAAATAACCACTTGAAATAGATCACTCTGTAATGACTCTATATAATATATGAATTCTTTTTATAGTGAAGAACTGAAATAAAATAACTTTTTGATGATATTCTAATTTTTGGAGAAGCACCTGTACATGTGTGATACGTTGCCATCTAGTGGTTACTTCTATGAATACAGTCTTTGGAATATGCAGAAGAGCTGTTGGTGATTCCGGCAAATTTCAGGCACAATGTTAGCCAAGTAATAGGTGGTGTAAAATTTACACTAGATAGTCTTTTCATGAGCCAGGTTTGTCAACTATCATGAACCACTTTGATGAATTTGGTGCATTTTAAGACTGTCTACGTTTGCTCTGTCCATCAATATGACAGTATTGAAAAATCTTCTCCATTATGTTTGTAACGGGGGCCAGGGTGTCAGTCGTGGAGAGGGGCTTTAACTCTTCCACACCCTGACGCTCCGCTACTGTAAAATCAGAATGTCCATTTTGTAATGTGCTGTGTGTGCGTGGTGCTTCACCCACCTGAGGGCCAGCGTTCTCCTCAGAAGACAGCGTTCCTTTTCTTCTCACGCACACACAAGCATTGTCAGAGTCTCTATTCATTTTTTGCAAACCTTGACGTAATTCGTTTAAACTTGCAGCAGTTACAGTCCAGTATCTTCCACCTGACAGAGAAACCTTCTTCTCTAGACTCTCCATAATACCGTCTTCTGGCACAAGATCTGGTTCCCAGGTACCCAGTACCACAGCTAACTGAGATGACGGTCCTGGTTCTTCCAGGAGCTCCCCGTTCCTCTTCCATTCAGAAACGTCTCGGAAGTTGCCCAAAAGCCTCGCCATTTGTTCCCTCAGGCTGCCCAGTCTCACTTGTTTCCTGTCGACCGTTTCCATCGTTTCTGTAACCCGAGCCTTCACTTCCCTGGGTCTCCCCCTTTGGCACTGCTTCAGATCACTTCACTCTGTCTTTACCTCACAACTCTTTCTAGAACAATCCAGTTACCTCAGAACTAGCTCCTCTCACTAGCTAGCTTCCTATTGGGTTAAACATTTAAGTATTACTAGTCCAGGGCTGTGGAGTCGGTAAGCCAAACCTGCAACTCCGATTCCTCAATTTCCCTTACACCGTCTCCACGACTCCGACTCCACAGCCCTGATTACTACTCTGACCAGTTAACTATCTAATCTTACATCTAAATCTACGTCCCTGCCTCTGTAGTGCCCCCATTGCACTATACTTCACATAACCTCAGACTATGCTAAACATTAGGCCTAACTATGTTGTTAACTGTCCCTACCTTAGTCCCTAACAAAATACAGGTATATAAACATTACATCACATGTAAACGACTAATATAAATGACACATAAGCACATTAGTAAAACATCCACAGCGTACCCCATTTGATCCAGCAGATATGCATCGAGGTGCAGGGGCAAAATCAGCCACCTGCACACCCCTTACATGTTCTAAACCTACAAAGGCCCGCCATCACTGAGACTTGCATTTCATACAACGGTCTGAATGAGGGACCATGCGGGAATAAGATGTGCCGAATTCATTAAGAGGCGCACTCTAGTGATGAGCGAGCGTGCTTGGGTAAGGTGCTATCTGTGCATGCTCGTGTGCTAAGAGAGTGTCTACGTCGTGTTCTAATACTATGTTCGAGTCCGCGTGGCTGCATGTCTCGCGTCTGTTTGACTGGGATGGCCTAACTGGAAATCCATGCATGCGTTGTGTCTGTCGAACAGCCGGGAGACATGCACACACATATGAACAAAGCCTTAGGGGTGTAATTATTTGTTTCACTGAAGGAAATGGCAAAACATTGACTTTTCTTTAAATAAATTTTGGCTCCGATAAATTGTATTTATTTATTTTTTCAATGATCATTGTTCAGTGACATCTTCTCAAGGTCGCATTCACACATCCATGATTCACGTCCCTGCCGTGGGTCTTCTGACCCCACCTCAACATCTTCTTAGCCATATATGAGGCTGACAAGTTTCGGTCAGGAGACCGGTGGCTTCAGTGTTTCCAGGTCTGTACTTAGACCAAGTTACCCAGATATGTGAATCCGGCCTTGTATACCTGGGAAAAGAGGGGGTGGAGGGCACCATCAGATCCATATAAACAATGGGATACACGCCTGGAGTATGTAAAAAGATATATACTATGCACCAGGGATCACCAATATGTGCAAATTGTGAAATTCTTTATTCAGGTGATCACAGAAAACACACACTACAAGTTAATAAAAACAATTAAAAACAAGGACACAAAGCCCCCATCTGGTGTTATAATCCCTCTGAACACTGAACGGCTGGAAACACAATGTACCTTATTATAATCCCATGTGAACTAATATGGTCAAATGGACCAAAAAAATATATACAGAGAGATTGATGAGCAATCTAATATATAAAGCTCAAGTGTGTCTATGTATGTTTGTCCGGGATAGGCATCCGCACCGTCGCAGCTACAGCCACAAAATTTGGCACAGTCACACGTCTGGACCCCGAGAGCGTCCTAGGCTATGTTCTGAGGCGAAATTTTAACCCCACGCGTTCCAATTCACCAAACAATTTTGCCCTTATCTACATAATGGGGAAAAAGTGTGTGTATCAAGCCCCGCCCCTCATGATGTCTTAATGGTTGACTATGGGATGGAGGATGTGTGATGGGTATATGGGCACTGGACTATGGGATGGAGGATATGTATGACGGGTATATGGGCACGGGACTATGGGATGGCGGATGTGTGATGGGTATATGGGATGGAGGATATGTATGAAGGGTATATGGGCACGGGACTATGGGATGGAGGATGTGTGATGGGTATATGGGCATGGGACTATGGGATGGAGGATGTGTGATGGGTATATGGGCACTGGCCTATGAGATCGTGGATATGTATGACGGGTATATGGGCACAGGCCTATGAGATCGTGGATATGTATGATGGGTATATGGGCACGGGCCTATGGGATCGTGGATATGTATGATGGGTATATGGGCACGGCCCTATGGGATCGTGGATATGTATGATGGGTATATGGGCACGGGACTATGGGATGGAGAATAATTATAATTTGCTATAACTAACCACAGTTAGTTACTATGCCCGGGCAGCGCCGGGCTCTTCAGCTAGTTAATTATATTTATGCAATGGTCACCATATTCTGCTCATAAATCCCCCAAAGGCCTGAGGATAAGATATAATAACAATACATACACAGGGATATAAATAAAACTGCTGCAGCAAGGCTCCAATTATAGTAAAAAATTGTCTGATATAATGACTGGCCACTAGATGGCGTCTGTGGAACCAATATGAAGATAAGACTATGCTGACCTGCGGAGGGCTACGTGCAGCAATGAAAGAAAACGATTCTATACACAGCTAAAGAAATAGATCAGACCAATAGAATGCCAGGGCATCAGAAATAGATCAATGCAAATAGCTCAATAATAAAAAGAGCCAAGCAAGATAAATTCAGCATGACCAGGGTGTTTACCAAACCGGATGGTCAGGGGGCAGAAGCCCAACGCGTGTCGCCACTTCCGTGGCTTCGTCAGGGGCAAGGGTGCTAGTTTAACCAGACAACTGAGTATTTATAGCAAAATAATTAACAAAATTACACCAGCTCCGTGGAGCTTTCACATGGAGACATCCTGGTGGACTTGTGCAATAGTAAGATGGCGCCGAACCCCGGAAGTGGGGAATATCTTGCTTACGATTTCTGCTGTGCATACGAGTGCAAAAATCCAAAAACAAATCCCCCATGTCACCATAAAGGCTGTGAGCCCTAAGGGCTCGTACGAGTGCTATCCATAATTTTCACGGACAGCACTCGTACCTTTGTTGTTCTATGGGCTGTGCCCATGTCCTATCTGTTTTTACTTGGACATGTCCAAATTTGATCCGTGTGTCGGATCAAAATTAGCAGTGCAAGCTTTTTCCGGAGTTACAGAATGGAGAAGGTGGAGAGCCTTTTGGAGGTTTTTTTTTTTACTCTCCACGTCTGAGAAAAACTGAAGTCGCTCTGATCAAACTCTGATCAGAATACGGTAATCGGACCATTTTTCTGGGATGTGGAGAAAACGATGTTGTGACCCTGCCCTTACAGTGATTAACTTCCCAGTCATGTGTTTTGTAGGACATAATGGACAATCAACCCATCAGTGATGTCACACCAACTATTTGGTATTGGGGTTCGGACTTTTCACTATTGTGGGTAATGGCTGACCGTGACCCCTACGTTCAGAATACTGTATACGTGCAGAATATTTGCCCCACATACCTTGGATTGTATAGATTTCTCTTATATACAGCGGGGCCATAGCTTAGTTAGCCAAGGCCAGTATTAAGGCCGCAATATATAGAACATTATTTAGTTCAATAACACATGATAAAACCACTTGTATGTCACATTGTATGTAATACAGATTGACGTCCCAAGCTTCTCTTTACACAGTCTAGCTTTCCCTGCCTGCAAATATAATTTTACGCTATGTCCGAAAATAATAACCTGTGTGTAAAACATTCCGTCTACAAGGAGAGTAGTGATCAGCGGGGTGCTTCTTCCTCTGATTTAGTGATCGGTGGGTGTCTCTGCACCCAGACCCTTCATTCATTAACATTTCTGAGTTGTACCTATGAAATGTCAAAAGTTTTGTTAAAGTGCAGCTACAATAAAATTTGACATGCAGCTTTTTTTTGCTGCAGGTATTTTTTCACATGTGACAACACAATCACCAGAAAAATTCAGTGTCTATTCAGTCTATCTGGGAATAAGAATTTTGGAATGTCATTTCATTTTGCCACTACTGTAAATTGACGATTTTTTTTTCCTTCCTTTAAAAGGGGTTTTCCCATGAACAAATTACATTTTAATCTATAGATCTTGGAAGAAAAATAATCTCTACAATTTGATTTGTTAAAAAAAATAAAATAAAATGTTCCTGTGCTGAGATAATCTTATAAATGTGCCCCTGCTGTGTGCTGTGCAATGGCTGTGTCTAAGGGCCCCGTCACACATAGCGACTCACCAGCGATTCTGACAACGATATCAACATGTCAGGATCGCTGGTGTGTCGCTACATGATCGCTGGTGAGCTGTCAAACAGACAGCTTCACCAGCGATCAGCACCAGCGACGCCGAGCGCGCGGCGTCGCTGTGTTCGTTACCAGCGCGCTGATGCAGGGAGCTGGTAACTAACGTACACATCGGGTATCTAAGGGGCGCACGTCCCTTGGATACCCGATGTGTACGTTAGTTACCAGCAGATCGCTGATCTCCCGCCTGTCACACGCAGCGATGCGTGCTGGCCAGCGGGAGACCAGCGACAAAAGAAACGTCCAGCGGTTTCCCAGAGCGATCAGCGATACCGGCAGGGGGGGGCCGGTCGCTGATCGCTGTCACACACAGCGATCTCGCTGGTGAGATCGCTGATGTGTCACAAAACTTGTGACTCAGCAGCGAGATCGCTATGTGTGACGGGGCCTTTACCGTACAGGAACATGGTTTGATCGTAACACATCTCCTGGGCTGGGGGAAAGCAAAAGAGACTATACAGATAGGATTGCATGGGTCTCCTGGGCAGGTGGCAAAGCAAAAGAGAGTACACAGACAGAACCATATGGGTCTCCTGGGCTGGGGGGAAACAAAAGAGAGTATACAGACATTACCACATGGGATCACAGCAGACTCTTTCTGTGACGTAAAACCTTTCCTTGCCTGTTTCTAAACATGTTTTTCCTCACACAAAGAATCAGCTGTGATCCCATGTGGTAATATCTGTATACTCTCTTGTATCCTTTAAGGGTGTGTGCACACGTTGCGGATTCTGCTGCGGATCCGCAGCAGATTTGGCCCTGCGGATCCGCAGCGGCTTTTGCTGCGGTGTACAGTACCTTTTATTTTCAATGGAAAACAAAAACTGCAGTGCACACGCTGTGGATTTTTCCGCGCGGATTTGCTGCGGGTTCAAATTCGCAGCATGTCACTTCTTTGTGTGGAATCCGCAGCGGTTTCACACCTTCTCCATTGTAGAGGTGTCAAACCGCAGGCTAATCCGCAGATAAACCGCAGGTCTTTTGACCTGCGGATTTACCTGTGGATTTTGCAAAATCCGCGTGGAAAATTCCGCAGCAGAATCCGCAACGTGTGCACACACCCTTAGGCTTACATCAAGCAAGTATATAAAAAAAATTCATCCAAAAATGGGCAATTTTTCATCTCTATTGTCAACCATATGTAATCCGTACATCAGCAGTTATTAAAATTTTCAAGAACAAAGTGCACAAAAATAGATGGAAAATGGATCCAGAAGTGCAGAGATGAGAAAAGGTCTGTGTTTTTTGCTGATGTGAAAAAGAAATCACTGCCCAGTGAATAAGACCTTACCGTCCTTATACACCTAGTGTTCGGTCCTCATGGCATCGTTCTTTCAGAAACATAATTCGGGTTGGATAATCATCTATAGTTCCGACAATATTGTATATCCATTAATAAGTAAGTGGTTTGCAGTTACTTTCTAAAAAGGCCAAAAGAAAACTAAAATAACTTTTCTGACTCACTTTTTAGCCAACATGCTAAAAACTATAGGGGACTTCATTCTAATGCTCGACCTTTCTCTTTCTGATCTAGTTGTTATAATCGGGTACAATATCATTTTCCCAGTGTGTATTTGTAAACTTTACAGTTAGTATAAAAGTATAGGTAAATTTTATTAAAGGGAATCTGTCACCAAATTTTTGCTTCCTCATCTGATCAGGGGTGGGATTCAGCCGGTTCTCCCCGGTTTGGTGGAACCGGTTGCTAAAAAAGCAGCCGGTTCCCTGAACCGGGGAGAACCAGAGCCGCAATCCGGTACCTTGTTGCAGTGGCCAGCGGCGCCGGCGCGCAAGTTGACACCACGGAGCGGAGGAGGAGAGGAGCCAAGGAGGGACTCTTGCACTGCTCCCTAGCCTGCAGTACGCGCACGCCACCCCACCCGCCGGATGCCGCGCACTGATACGTCACACGCACACACTGTGACCCGGCAGCCTCCGCGCACTAATACCTGCTGCAGTGCAGTGTAGCGATTGGGCATCTGATCTCTGACTGGAGTCACGCGTGCGCCGTTACCCAGTGTGTGACTTGAGTTTATCTGTCGGGCCTGCGACCTGACAGCATATCATCTTCATCATCACCCCGGTCACCGGCGCGGTGGTGTGGCAGTCAGTCACCAGTTGGCAGTTAGTGTGTTTGTGTGCACAGACGGTGGAGCAGGACGGTGCGGGGGCACTGGGGGCGGCAGTGAGTACTGGCATTTTTTTTTTTTTTTTAATGCCGGGCCCAGCCTATTGGGGATTATGCTGCCTTTTGGGGACTATTATGCTGCCTATGGGGAATGATGCTCCCTATTGGGGACTACTATGCTTCCTATTGGGGATTACTATGCTTCCTATTAGGGACTACTATGCTGCCTATGGGGGATTATGCTGCCTATGGGGGATTATGCTGCCTATGGGGGATTATGCTGCCTATGGGGGATTATGCTGCCTATGGGGGATTATGCTGCCTATGGGGGATTATGCTGTCTATGGGGGATTATGCTGCCTATGGGGGATTATGCTGCCTATGGGGGATTATGCTGCCTATGGGGGATTATGCTGCCTATGGGGGATTATGCTGCCTATGGGGGATTATGCTGCCTATGGGGGACATTTACCTGCCTATTGGGGACATGTGCTACCTATTGGAGACATTTACCTGTCTATTGGGGACCTGTGCTGCCTATTGGGGACCTGTGCTGCCTATAGGGAACAATGCTGCCTATTGGGGACCTGTGCTGCCTATTGGGGACCTGTGCTGCCTATAGGGAACAATGCTGCCTATTGGGGACCTGTGCCTGCCTATTGGTGACCTGTGCTGCCTATTTGGTATGGTGATTTTTACTTTTAATTACCATTAGGACGCAGACAGACTGTCGTATGAATCAGAATGTAGTGCACAGCCTGGCCAGCCGGTCAGTCAAGTGAGATAGCTGCATAAAAATATATGCAGCTGTCACACTTGGGTCAGGAGAGCCGCTGGCCAGAATGTGCACTGTTCTGATCTCATTCCAATTTATTTTTTTTCAACTGTTTGACTGCGCCCCTACTTGTATATGTTTGAGGAAAAGGTGCGTGTAAATGGGTGTGGCTTGAAATGGGTGTGGTTTTCCTACACAGAACCTGTTGTTAAAAATTTGAATCCCATCCCTGTCTGAGATTACCATAATGTAGGGAAAGAGACCCTGATTCAAGCGATGTATCGCTTGGTTTACTGAAGCAGTCGTGATACAATTAGAGTTTTTGGATGTAGCACGTTGCATAGCTCAGTAACCGCACCCCACCCACACATTGACAGTGTGCTCTGCTTATCATTGCTGGGGGCGGAGCTGGACCTGGATGCATGAGGGCCCCTAGTCCTGCAGTGATAATCTCCTGCTGATAAAATACTCATTGTATTGAAACCACACATAGCCTAAGAAGTGACACATTACTGAAATCAGTGTCTCAGCCCATACCTCATGCTGCCCTCAGATTATGTAGCAAAAACCTGCTGACAGATTCCCTTTAAAATAAAAAAAGCAGTTGTAAAGAAGCTGTCCTGGAAGGTATAGCATGGTGGAAGGACAGGAAAAGCCCCTGAGGCCATAATGAGACAGGAGATGAATTTGAGAAAACATCAAACGTCCTTGCACATTAGTTGCTTAATATCATGCACCATCTAAGGTCTCATTCAGATCTGTTTTTGTGCACAAGTGCTGTCTGTGTTTTTCATTGATAGTCCTCATATCTCATGAAGTCTGTGGGGCTGTTCACATGCCGAATTTTTATTTTTTTCCTTGACTGAGTGGTTGGCAGAAAATTGTGGTGATGTGTCCGATATTGATCCAAATGGCTCAAAATTGGCAAAGCAAGGTCAGTGAAAAAAATTGACTGCTAGGTAGATGAAAGGGGAGAAACTTTTTTTTTTTCTTATCTAAGAAAAACAGATGAAATGCATATTGTATTCTGATTAAAAAAAAAATCTGGACAAAATCACTAATGAAATTTGGACCGTTTTTCTCGTACGTGACATAGTTACAGTGAGCCCAAAGAAAGTAATGAGCCAATTTCTAAATAAAGTTGCCACGCAGCGGGCTAAAACTGACCGCAGTGTTATCCCGCTTGAGGCCAGCAGATGGCAGCCTTTGATCGTCTCTGCCGCTATGTCCAGGCGTATTCGGTACACAGGGAGCAGCATGTGCCTGGAAATATGGACGGTAAGGTATCTGGTAGAAATTAAATGGATGCAACAGCCAAGCTAAGCTTCCCTGACCCTTCATGAGAAAATAGAGGAAAATGGGAAGAATAAGCCTATTGTGCCAGGGGGGTTGATGAAATTCAAGATCCACACACATAATCTGTGGCTCAGCCTCTGAAATGTTAATCCATGGCTAGAATTATGTGAGCGGTAGGTTGCAATTTATCATCAACATGGCAGTGTGTCAAGCAATGCTCCGTGAATGCGTAATGTTTGGGAGCACACAGGAGGAACCAGCTGAACTGCTGAGTAATGGAATCCTTTAGATCCACTTCTTGAAGTGTTTTTCTGCGCCCAAATCATTGCTTGCGCCCCATTCATGCGGCACACAATACATCCTGCTCATATTCCTGTACCAGGCCACGTTCTGGGATGTAAAGTGTAGGGCGGATCACAATTCTGCTTTTTAAATGGAAATTGGCTGTAAATAATGTAACGCCGAGAGGAGTCGCGCTCGTCACATCGGAGTGTATGTTGTGAGCCGGTCTGCCCCGATTGTCGCATGGATATAACAGGACTTTTATTGAGCCGTTCCACCCATAACTGAAAATCCCACACTATGAGGGTGTCAGGTGGGGACAGCTACCCCAGCTCCATACTGTGCTGTGTTCTGCAAGAAGGGTGGTTTTACTACTGAAACCAGTGGTATAGGTCCTAGTAAAAATCATAACCTGTAAGGCGGCAATCCCATGTGCGAGTGCTGAGAAATCGAGCTTTGACGTAACACGCAAATTATCCGAGAAGGAACCAGTGAGGGCACTGACACGCCCCCTTGCACTTCCAAGCTAATTTGCATGTGAATTCAAATGCTTAAAGTGCAGCGGGGGAGTGTCAGTGCACTTAGCGGCTACATCCGGGATCGTCTGCATGTGGTTTCAAAGCTTGATTTCTCAGCTTTGCACATTGGATTAGGTATCATTTTTATTGTTATAGGACTTACACAGACATAACACTAGTCTGATTATAAAATCGTCCTGCGAGACTCCCTTTAATTTTCAACCCTAGATTTTGGGTTAAGGGAGATTTTATTACAAACCCATTCCTCAATCCATTGTGGGCAAAGTGGACTTTCATTTTCTCCTATTTACAGCAGCAGAAACTTGAAGCATTTTGAAAATCTTGAAAAGGCAGCAATGCTGTTTTTGTTCTTTATTTCATAGCCCTGTCCCTTTGTTCATCCACAGCACTGTCCCTTTGTTCATCCACAGCACTGTCCCTCTTTTCATCCACAGCACTGTCCCTCTGTTCATCCACAGCACTGTCCCTCTGTTCATCCACAGCACTGTCCCTCTGTTCATCCACAGCACTGTCCCTCTGTTCATCCACAGCACTGTCCCTCTGTTCATCCACAGCACTGTCCCTCTGTTCATCCACAGCACTGTCCCTCTGTTCATCCACAGCACTGTCCCTCTGTTCATCCACAGCACTGTCCCTCTACAGCACTGTCCCTCTGTTCATCCACAGCACTGTCCCTCTGTTCATCCACAGCACTGTCCCACTGTTCATCCACAGCACTGTCCCTCTGTTCATCCACAGCACTGTCCCTCTGTTCATCCACAGCACTGTCCCTCTGTTCATTCACAGCACTGTCCCTCTGTTCATCCACAGCACTGTCCACAGCACTGTCCCTCTGTTCATCCACAGCACTGTCCCTCTGTTCATCCGTAGCACTGTCCCTCTGTTCATCTGTAGCACTGTCCCTCTGTTCATCTGTAGCACTGTCCCTCTGTTCGTCTGTAGCACTGTCCCTCTGTTCGTCTGTAGCACTGTCCCTCTGTTCATCCGTAGCACTGTCCCTCTGTTCATCCGTAGCACTGTCCCTCTGTTCATCCGTAGCACTGTCCCTCTGTTCATCCGTAGCACTGTCCCTCTGTTCATCCGTAGCACTGTCCCTCTGTTCATCCACAGCACTGTCCCTCTGTTCATCCACAGCACTGTCCCTCTGTTCATCCACAGCACTGTCCCTCTGTTCATCCACAGCACTGTCCCTCATCCACACCACTAGGGAACATTTTATCTGTCTGCTGCGATCACTAGGAGGCCAAGGTACCTGCAGCACCTATTCAAGTCAGTATGGGCCCTATACAGATTGTCCTCCAGCCAAAATAAAATAACATTTTTTATCAAGTCCAAATTCTTTTTTTATTTTTTTTTGTGTGTGCGTTTTTCTTCCTTTTTTCTTTGCTTGTGATAAGTAGAAGAAAAAAAATGGTGTTCTGACTGGCCTACAGCCCAACAGTCCGCATGGAAAAAGACGCAATAGCAAAATATATGAAATTTCTAAATTCTCATTCACTTCTTTAAAAAAAAACAAAACAAAAAAAAACTTCTTAAAGCGTTTAACCAATAAAAGCATCAAAACTTTACCAAAATGCAGATAATTTCCGCTGAAGTTTTCTGCCAAATGTCTGCATTACTCACGTAGGAAGAAAATTAAAAAATGCTTTGCGTGAACATACTCACAGGCTGAAGTATGAAATGACAGTCCTAATAAATTCTGCTTTATAGGTCCAGACCTGTTTTGGTTTCTGATGTAAAGGTGTGTGTCTTGTGTGAGTGGAAGATAAAGGAAACCACACATACCATGCAACAGTATAACTACATTTTTGGTCCTTTCTCTTATTCACACATTTGATTTTCACATGAGTGATATCAATGGTTTTCATGGATAGCACCCCTACCGATAAGAGTATGGGACCACTAACATGTCTGATTTTTCTTGGGACGTTCGGTCAGCGAAAAATCGCAGAGATCTGTCCGATTTTGATCATCATTTTGAAAAATCGTACTTCGTTCATAAGAAACCCAACAGCCGGTCTGATTTTCATGGGCTGTCAGAAAAAAAAATGATGACATTCGGACCACACTTTGTTCAAACTCTGGTCACTGTCTGATACAAACAAAGTCCTTTTTTCTTGTACGTGAGAAAATCAGACGTCTGATTGAGGCCTGAGTGTGACATTTGCTGAAAAAGGCGATTTACTATTTTGAATGTATCCTCATTGATCAATATATTGCAGCTAATTAGACTGTATTGTACAGTATCCCAAAGGTGGGGTAAGAGAGGTCCAACCTGCACCCATCCAGTTTCCAAATGGAAGACGTGAAGTTTGTTTTTTCTATGGTTTTTTTTGTTTGTTTTTTTCCTGTTTGGAGGGAAATGTTGTGGTTGAAGTAAGTGATGACGAGTGCCAGGGTGTGTGAGCTCTTCAGATGTTCTCCATGTACGATGTTAGACCTTCATGACCGGTTGGTCACTTTGGTCTTTCTTATACATGTGATCTAGTGTTTGTTCACCTTGGATTCTTTTTTTGACAAAGTTAGTTACCCCATAGTGGTGAATATGTGATCTGTCTATAAACTGATATCCTTACATACAGCAAAGGCAGCCATTTTTCGTCAAGTCCTTCATCTCTCTGAGTAGATTTAACAACAGAGCCATGCACAGAGGACACATTGTGATAACCTAGAGATCGTCCATTATTATGAAGCCTTCTGAATGCGTATAGTTGGGGGTCACTCCTCGGGGCATTCACATTGATGAAGAGAAGCTCGCCCCCCGACAGTTCTTATATCTGATGTTTACATGAGTGTTCCTCGCCAGATACGTTCTCGTGGGTATATACTCGGTGAAGAGCCACCACCCTCTTGTAGAACGCCACCACTCAATGTGAATACAAATGAAATGAGTAAATGAACTCACAATATAAACCTCTTCAATGTGAGGATCTTATAGACAACCTGAAGGACCTCCTTACGAAGCTTTTTGTATTCACTTGAATTGGTTACATGGAAGTAAATGATGGAGTTGTCTGGTGTATTATTCTCTAATATTCACAACCTGGCTCTATTTAATGGGTGGAGGTGGGAAGCCCTTTTGTTTATGACACATCTCTCCGAAAAAAAGATAATTCACTATGAGAAATTTCAAAGGCCTTTGAAGACCAGATTCACATATTGCCTATTTCCTAACTTGACAAATAAAAGTGATTACTAATCTTTGTGAAAGATGCTTTGATGGCCGTAGGGTGCTGGATATAATGCATTGCTTGATCATAGGGCCTCGGAGTTGGCTTACCAGTTTTGAGAACTTGTAATAGAAGCCTGTGGGTTTGTGCATATTGGAAGTACATGGACCCGCAGCCATGTCACTTTTCATCATTTTGCTTCTTTGTTTTTGTAATAAAAAGCCTCATCTGTTTGTTATTGTTTAGTGGATATTATTTTGCATTACTTTGGATATTTGTTTGGACACATCCTAAAATGCAGTTGGTGCTGGCATTTGCAAAATGGTCACCTGAACTGTAGGTCACAAAAAAAATTTTTAGAATTTTTGACATAAACCTACTTTTTTTTATTAAATTAGAAAAGGAAACCGTTTTTGGAAGAGTTTTTATTTTCAATAGTCGGAAGCAAGTCAACACCTTGAACTTTGTCATGGTCCCCAAACCATTCCAAGACGGGACAATTTTTCTAAAATAACAGGACTTAATTCTCAGGAAAGAGGAGGCTATTAGAGTATGCCACTATAAAGTTACATTTACATGAATGTCAGGACCTAAGGTTTCACAGCAGAACATTGTCCTTAGTCCCTATTTTTATCTACAGTGTAAATGGGCCTCGAAATTTGAAGTTGACATTTGCCGAATGTCAATTTATGCTGTTGTGGTTTGTTTGGTTTTTTTTTTACATCAGATTTCAGTTTTTGTATTGCAAAATGTTTAAATTTCCACATGGAAAGCAAGAGGATTTGGCGTGAATTTTGACACATCCAATATGTCTCATATGGACATGCCTCTTAAGTTTTTCAAGGGTAAAAGAAGTTAGTAAAACAGTTTGATATAGTAAATTATATAAGTTACTATTGTATCTTCTTGGCTCTGGTGGTTCCAGGGCCCCGCTGCTGTGTTTCTGGTCCTGCAGTCAACGCATGGTAACACTTCCTTTGTCAACAAGTGACCGCTGCAGTATCTGAAGTGGTCCGCTAACTACTGATTTCAATAACCAAGCCTGCCCTGTTATGAATGGGTCACCGAGGAGGAAAAAATAAACAACAAGCTAAGTCTCAGAAAACCAGAGAAGTTGGTAACAATGCAGAATGCAGATCCCTGAACTTAACCGCACAACTAGCAGTAGTCGTGGTGCATTCCTACGATGTTCCTAGACGCCTCGTCACAACCGGAGAGCTACATAAGCCTAAAGCAGGAAAAGAGGAAAACTAACTGCCCCAGAGCAGACCCCAAAGGAAAGACAGCCCCCCACATGTATTGACGATGAAATAAGATGAAATTACAAACAAAGGCAGGAAAATAGGCTGAGCAAGCGATGGGGCCCGGCTAACTAAACAGGACAGGAAAGGAAAGACACTGTCTGCAATCTGCCAAAAAAAAACTACAAAAATATTGTCCAACACTTCTGATAACAAAATTAACCCTGAAGTCACTAGACTTCTACACCTATATCAGCACTCTGAAATATTCTGAGACAGAGCAAAAAAGAGGCCAATCTAATAAGGGGCAAAAAGCAGCTTGGCAAATACTGATACATAGGAGTGGAAATTCAGCATAGCCCCAGCAGGGGCAGGCTGACCACACAAGAAACTGAACTGACCAACAAGCGCAAGTGTGAACAATAGCAAAAAACAAACTTAACTTGAGAAGACTGGAAGAGAGCTGAAGTCCAGGACCTGAGAAGCAGACTGAATCACCAGCCCTAGGATAGGGCGTCGGCTGTCTTATATCCAGTCTGATACTCCAGAAATCCAATCGTTATCTTCCTCATCAGGTGGCAGATAACTACCACTTAAACCAACCTCACTACCTCCTGTCACCACCAGAGGGAGAACGGGAGGGGAACTCTCAACTGGTGAAGCCGAAAATGAGTTCATAACACTGCCCCCTTCTACATGGCAAGCACCAACACCCCCTTGTCCTGCACTAGGCATAGCAGAATGCTTATAGATTTTTCCTGGTGCGATCCTTAGGTATATTTGGATTTTACTTTTCTTTTTTTTTTTTTTCTTTTAAGAATGTTTTTATTAGAATTACAAAAACACAAAGTATACAAGCAAAGGAAATAGAGTAATAAACGGTTGATTCTACTAAAAGATAAACATTTCTATATATCAACTTTTGTTGTCAATGTAGCAATATAAATTGCGGTGCAATAGGTTAATGAACAATGAAGCAAGTTTTAACAGTATTGGCAAATGAGCACCAATAACAGCAATTGCCATGTTGCCTCCTTTCTCCCATTGAGGAAACTTATCGTGATCGTAGAGGAAGTAGTAGTGGACGATCTCCTCTTCATGGTGCTTGACTGTGTATCCATGTCGCAGACATAACCAGTAGTGGAAAACTAAGGTAATATCGGAGGATCTCCAATCAACAGCCATTGTTGAAACCATGTGGTTGGTTCAAAGCTGTCATGCAAGGATTTGTGGCAAGGTAAAAGTTCTATAAAAGTCTACCAAACATCAAAGAAATCTTGAACTCATAGAATCATAGAATGGTAAGAGTTGGAAGGGACCTCCTGGGCCATCTGGTCCAGTCCCCTGCTCAAAGCAGGATTCACTAAATCATCCCAGACAGATGTCTGTCCAGCCTCTGTTTGAAGACTTCCATTGAAGGAGAAATCGCCACCTCTCATGGCAGCCTATCACTCTCAAAAAGTTTTTTCTAATACCTCATCTGTGTCTCCACCCATTCCTTCTAGTCTTTCCTTGTGCAAATGAAAATAAAGATGATCCTTCTACAATGTGACAGCCCTTGAGATATTTGTAGACCGCTATTGCGTCTCCTCTCAGTGTTCTTTTTGCAAGCTAAACATTCCCAAATCCTGCAACTGTTCCTCATAGGAACATGGACATAGGACATGGTTTGCAGACCGGTCACCATTCTGGTCGCTCTTCTCTGAACTTGCTCCAGTTTGTTGATGTCAGTCTTAAAATGTGGCGCCCAAAACTGGACACCGTATTCCAGATGACGTCTGCCCAAGAGAAGTAGAGGGCAATAATGACTTCACGTGGTCTAGACTGTATGCTTCTGTTAATACATCCCAGAATTGTATTTGCCTTTTTTGCTGCTGCATCACACTGTTGACTCATGTTCAGTCTGTGATCTATTAGTATACCCAAGTCTTTTTCACATGTGCTGTTGCCTAGCCCTATTCCTCACATTCTGTATATGTTTTTTTTATTGCCCAGATGTAGTACTTTGCATTTTTCTCTGTTAGTTGCTGCCCACTGCTCTAGTTTACTTATATCTTTTTGAACCCTCTCTCTTCTCTAGTATTAGATATCCCTCCTTACTTTGTGTTATCAGCAAATTTAATCAGTTTACCCTCAATTCCTTCATCTAAATCGTTGATAAAGATGTTGAACAATACAGGGCCCAGGACAGAGCCCTGTGGTACCCCACTTGAGACATTCTTCCAACTGGATGTGCAGCCATTTACGACCACTCTTTGGGTCCGATCACTAAGCCAGTTATGAATCCACCTAACAGTTGCCTTGTCCCTTCCATACTTAGTCAGTTTTTCAATAAAGATAATGTGAGATACTTTGTCAAATGCTTTGTTAAAATCAAGATATACTATATATACAGCATTTTCCTGATCCACCTAGTCAATGTTTCTGTCATAGAAGGATATGAAGTTAGTCTGACATGACTTATTAGTTACAAACCCATGCTGACTCTGGTTAATCACTTCATTCTTATCCAGGTACGTACATCCATGTTGTTTAATAATTTGTTCAAAGATCTTTCCTGGTATAGAAGTCAGACTCACCGGCCTATAGTTGCCTGGGTCCACCTTCTTCCCCTTTTTGAAGATGGGAACAACATTTGCTCTTTTCCAGTCTTCTGGGACTTCTCCTGATCTCCAAGAATTTTCAAAGATTATGGAGAGTGATTCAAAAATTTCTTCTGCTATCTCCTTCAGTACTCTGGGGTGTAATTCATCTGGACCTGGAGACTTGAATTCGTTTGTTAGCTAAGTATTCCCTCACTATCTTTCTGTTTATAGATATCCTAGTTTCTTCTATTCCTTTAATAGTACAGTGAAGATCAGTTGATGTTAAATTTATTTTCTGAGAGAAAACAGATGCAAAATAGGAATTTAAAAGTTTGGCCTTCTCAACATCCTTTCTTACCATTTCATTATTTTCATCATTTTCATCTTGTAAAAATCTTACAGCATCTTTGACTTTTCTTTTACTTTTGACATATCCCCAAAATCCTTTTTTTATTGCTTTTGTCGTCTTACACGCCTTAATTCATTGTCAGCTTTAGCTAATCTGATGGGTCCATTGTACGTCCTGCAGACAGCATTATATTCTTCTTTAGATATGCCTCCCTCTTTCCATTTGATAAACATTTCTTTCTTCCTTTTTAGCATGTGCTTAAGTTCTGTGATC
This sequence comes from Dendrobates tinctorius, assembly GCF_039654945.1. Lineage (NCBI taxonomy): Eukaryota > Metazoa > Chordata > Amphibia > Anura > Dendrobatidae > Dendrobates > Dendrobates tinctorius. Next base: position 12,891,241 of record NW_027361872.1, read on the forward strand.
ATCATTCTGGTTTCCTTAAATGCTTCCTATTCTTCCCTCTTTTCAGAATTGTTAAGATTGTGCTTTGAGAATCTACGGTAATTTTACAAAATTTCCCATCCTTCCTGGAGATTTTTGTCCTTAAGTATGTCCAGCCATTGGATCCCTCCGATTCTCTTTGAGTCCCTTAAAATCTGCCTTTCTGAAATCCAACCTGGAAGTTTGAGTCTTCACAGGTCTTCCTCAACTAGTTATCCAAAATTCTAAAATAGCATGATCACTACCTCCTAGGGTCCCAGCCACTCTTACCTCCTCAACCATTTCCTCCCTGTTTATAAGGATTAGATCCAAGATAGCAGATCCCCTTGTTTTCTCCCATATCTTTTGGAAGATAAAGTTGTCAGCAAGAGAGGATAAGAATTTGCTTGACCTGAGAGAGAATCCCAACAAATGTCTGGATAGTTGAAATCTCCCATGACCACTACGTCATATTTTTTGGAGAACTTGGCCATCTGATGCATAAAGAGTTCATCCATATCTTCAGCTTGCACAGTCAGCCTGTAGTAAATGCCTACAATGGTGTCCTTTCCGTTGTTCTCTCCTTGTATTCTTACTCAAAGTTTCCACAAAACTCCCAGTCTCTGAAGCTTGGATCTCTGTGCAGATATAGGCTTTTCTAACATACAATGCGACACCTCCTCCTCGTTTATCAAGTCTGTTTCTCGCAAATAAGTGGTATCCTTCTAGCCATGTATTCCAAACATGTGTATCATCCCACCAAGTTTCAGTGATTCCAATGACATCTATGTTCCTTTAAAAGAGACACCACCCAGTCCATCTTCATCAAGAAGGAGGCATGGAGAGATTTGCTGACCAAGCCACATGTGAAGTATTGATTTGGATTCCACTTCTGCAATTATGTGTAAAAGTTTCCATACACCAGGATTGCACCGATATATTTTTGTCCAGATATCCAAAAATGGCCTAGACAGGACCAATGCTGCAAAACTGGACAGGCTATTGGATACTAAGGAATGAACTTTAGTCCATGAAGACTATATTTGTGGGCAAGACCATATGCTGTGGCACAGTTCAGCCTCGGGGGCATTCTACTTGAAATAGTTTGTTGTAGGGAAAATACTATCTACTACAGCCTATGTCCTCCAATTGGGGTAACATAGTCCCGATGCCAGAGATTGAGAAGCATTTCTATAAATCTCGCTTAAGGTAGAAACTTATGGCTATTAATCAATTGCTGTAAGTAGGGTTGGTATGGTGACTTCTGGTATATACCTCGACCATTTGTTAGGGATGTTGATGGGGCAAAATGGTCTATTGGTTTATTAAGGAGCTTATAATATTTTGACATTTGGGCTTTTGAGGGCTGAGATTGAGAACAGTATATCCTGAACTGTGGGTTCCACTCTGTCGGTGAGGTGGGGCAGAATAGTTGATTTGTATGTCTTAGCTTGTAAATGAGGGAAGAATGCAAAATACATTTGTGGTCTACTGTCATCTTCACTATGTTAATATTAATAAACAATTAATTTGGAAGTTGGGAAAATGGCAGGTGACGTGCTGCTGTGAGGGGTGGATGTTACTTTTCATGGTAACAATAAGTTTTGGAAAGAAGAGAACAGTTTAAGTTTTATTATGCAGCAAATCCTCTTATAAAGATCAGAATTCTTTTTTCATTTAGGAATGATAAACATATTTGAGGTTGTGGACAGGTGTCTTTTTATACTGGTAAGTTCAAACAGGTGCCATTACTACAGGTAATAAGTGGAGGACAGAGGAGCCTCTTAAAGAAGTTACAGGTCTGTGCGAGCCAGAAATCTTGTATGTTTATAGGTGACCAAATACTTATTTTCCACCATAATTTGCAAAATAAATCTTGCCAAATCATACAAGGTGATTTTCTGGATTTGTTTTCTCATTTTGACTCTCATAGTTGTGGTCTACCTATGATGTCAATTACAGGCCTCTCTCATCTTTTTAAGTGGGAGAACTTGCACAATTGGTGGCTGACTAAATACTTTTTTCCCCACTGTACCCTACGGGTATGGTGCAGCTTTGTATATACTATGTATTACAGAAAAAGAAGAAACGCCATTAGATATAGCTATAGTAAGTATGGTAAATTTTACTCTTCTGTTTTATATAAAACTATAAGGCTATGTGCACATGCTGCGGTTCTGCTGCGGTTTTGGCCCTGCGGATCCGCAGACATGGTACAGTACCATGTAACCCTATGGGTTTTCAAAACCGCAGTGCTCACGCTGCGTTTTTTTCCGCACGGTTTTGCTGCGGTTTATAAACCGCAGCATGTCAATTGTTTCTGCGGATTTCGCTGCGGTTTCACACCTTTAATATAGTAGTGGTGTGAAACCGCAGGGCAAAACCGCAAGAAAATCGCAGGTCACTTTACCTGCGGTTCCGCGGGGAAAAACCCACAGGTGATTCCGCAGTGTGTGCACATAGCCTAAGTCCCGGCATGCATTGGTGATTGAGTCATTTCATTCTTCAGCCTGCCCTGATTAATATGAGTGTTATTTAAAATGTGTTGCATGCTCCAATTAAAAAAGTCATCCTAGACCTGAGGTATTGCGGGTCATGACTTGTCTTCTACTAAGGGTAATTGCGTTGTCATCTAAGCATGTTGAGTAACACATCCTCCATTTCCAGTGAGTATGTGAACTGGCTGCCTAGTTTAACCTATTGTTCAAGTTAATTGACTTCTTCATATGACTCAATTTCTGGTCTAGTGAATACTATTCCCTGGTTGTAAAGGAAGAGTAAAATTTTCCTCGTCACAGGTCAAACTGGACTTCTTGACTCTTAGTTACATGTTAATGTAAGACTTCACCATTCAGGATGACCAGGGCTGTGGAGCTGTCAATCACTCCGGTAGTAGAGATGAAGGAACTAAGATTGTACCAGTTATGCCCATGTCTTTTTATATCGGGCCGTGATTAGTATTGTCTGGGTCGACAGAAGTACCATAATATGCTTTCCTGTTATCAAAATGGCTTGTAACTTGCCCAGACTCGCTTTACATGTATAACTCCCATATTGTTTTCTGGGTGATTTACACTGACTTTTTTTTTTTTTTTTTTTTTTTAAATCCTTGGCTGCCATGCAGGGCGTGCCTACTAATATGCCCTGGCACTGACATTTATAATGATCGAGGTGTGGTACATACAGTATATATTTCTTCATAGCTTGCATTTAGGGAAGTGGAAAATCTAATTTAGCTTAAAGCTGTGAAATTGTGTCAAAAATCGAACAAACATGGTAATGTCTTGTTTCTTTTTTTTTTTTTTTTACTTTTTGATACTTTACAAAGTTATAACTTGACCTATTATGTGCAGTGCTCCTCACCCTGACCCCAGGTGAATCGCTGCGCGACCTTACATAGCCGGAGCATCCAACAGACTGCCACTCCATGTAGATCTTCAAAGGCGACGTCTGACGCTACAAGCTCCCCGGGTGCTCCACAATGGCAGACTGTTCTCATTTCTGTACAAATTGAACTCTTCACCTTATATTAATATTGGAACTAAGGCCAGACTCGTAAAACTGGTTTAAGATCCCATTAAGTGTTTACATTAGCGTACCTCTTCCTTAACGCTAATGCGAGTGGTCATATTACATAACCAAGAGAAACAATGGAGAGATTTTATTATAATGTGGGGACTTTTGTTCTATTTGCATAAAATGTAAGCAGATTTCACCTTGAAACTTTGCAGCAAATTTGATGTTCTATATATTGCCAAGCATGAAAATTCAAACTTGTATCATTTTACCTATCACTGCAATTGCATATGATAAAACATCTTAAACTGGGATTTCCATCTTCCAGATTTAGGATCTTCGGACAGGATGTGTCATAAATTCCTCATGTGTCTGGATCCCACAAATAGAACCCCCCACATATTGGGAGAATGTGAGACTCATGACCTAAAAAGACTTCAAGTGAATCACCTCTATTAAATCCTTAGGGATTGACGTAAAGAGCCAAGTGAGAATTGTTCGGCATATCCTGTCATTCTCATGTACTTGAATTGAGAGGGCAGCACACAAACATGGCCACCTATCCATTAAAGTGCATGGATAACACATGGAGTGGGCCACACACCTATCATCAGACATATGGGTTTGCCCCAAAGTAAGACAAACCCACTTAATATCAGTGGGATCGGCTAACAATCTAAAATGTATCGGAGACTCCCGACTCTCCCTTGTCAGAGAATGTTGTCGGAGAGAAGAATCCAGCCTGTTGGATTTCCGATAGCCGATGCTTTTTTTTTCTGTGAACAATAAGTTGCTGCCAGAGAAGTCTGGCAACATCTCTCTGAGAACATAGGAGCTCAAACAAACCAAGTGTTATTGTGTATGGGAAGTTGGGGGAGAGCTGTCGGTTTTCGATAATCTTGTATTGTAATTAGACCCAAGAAGTAAGGCTTTAATAATTCTTTATTTGTGTCCAAGCATGAAGACGAATTGTAGCTACCTGGGGCATTCACCGACAGGTCCGACCTGGCTGCAGTCTCCTGATCCGAATTCAACAGCTTTATGTATACTTATGAGGCTGTTGAACTTGGGGAAGGAGACCTGCTCTTGGTCTGGACCCAACCGTGGATGTCAGATATGTGAAACCAGCTGCAGAATAAGACCTAGTTTAGGGTTGTGACAACTTTTTTTGCCAGTCCTAAAAGCCAACACCTATCATTAGTTGTTGAATAAGTATTACATGGTACAGGAGTGGTAGTGTAAATTTTCATACTTTTTACATATTTTTTTTATAGGAATCTCCATCCGGTCGTCGGAAAGCACTTGCCACCAGCAACATCAACATGAAGCAATACGCAAGTCCCATGCCTACCCAAACTGACGTCAAGCTAAAATTCAAACCCCTATCCAAGAAGGTTGTATCCGCCACTCTGCAGTTCTCCTTATCTTGCATTTTCCTCAGAGAAGGCAAAGCTACGTAAGTCTTATTCTGATGCCAGGCTGGTTTTTTCAATGTTATTGTACTTTGTATAAGATGGAGTTTGCCAGGGAAGCAATGATCGGAGAACTGGCTGTGTTAATTGGAGGAATTTTGTGACTGTTTCGTGTTCCCATAGATGGTCTGGAGCACCAGCTGTTAGTACACTTAATGGAATGTTAATGTAGGGCAATGACATTTTCAAAGCAGGGGCTGTTTTGACTTTCGGAAGAGGGGGGTGGGGGCATTCAATTACTGTAAGAAGAAATTTGGACCTTTCTACTGAATTTAAATTTGTAGATTTCTGTTATACTTTTTATTTTTTTTTTTGTAATCCACTCATTTCTTTTTATCCCCTTTTTTTTCCCTCTTTTATCTTTCTTTTTTGTTGCCACATTACCAAAGTTCAGTTTTGTTGCCTGACAGCATTTAATTGTATTCTATCCTACAATCATCTCCACGGGTATTAAAATGTGCGGATTCCTTGGGAGGCAAAGAAAAGTCTATTTCAATGTCCAGTGTTAATCCGCAACACTATAGTACACATTGTGAGTGTGAATTGTACGGAATGCCAATTACAGAAATATATCATTAAATTGCGAGCAAGCCATCAAAATGCAGATAGGGTATTATTTGTTGCCTTTTCGAAATAGATCATTTCTCTTAATAAAAAAAAAAATAAAATGTATGAAAACCTTTTTTCTGTTTGAGCGTCAGTAACAGATATTTTTACAAATAGCCAGTACTGTATCCCTGCTGCTTAATAATAATCTATCTTGCATATTGCACAATACCGATGTGCCCCTGCTTTGTAACCATTCAGGCGTCTCTGAATGCAGACGTCTGATTAATATGAACGTATGAATTTGTTTTCTGTTAGTTGAGTTTTTCTTCTTTTTGGGATGAAAATTATGTATAAGCAAATAATGAAGCCGATGTAATTAGAATTGTAAATCTGTTCCGAATACCTACGGGACATATTAGAAAAGCATGACCTATGGTTTTCTAATATATTTTCCTCTTGTTTTCATCCTTATCATGGTTTTTTAGATCTCTGCTTGCTGTCATTCTTTTCTTCCAATGGATTAAATCTGTCCTGGTCACATAATGCACAGGTGCAAACTCCTTACTTCTACATTTGCAATTTTCGGATTTTCTTATGACAAATCCAATGTGTATTTTACCATAGCCGGCTGATTCTCAGATTTTAGCTGTGGGTGTACTATGGGTTTTGTTTGCACCACTTGACCTGGTAACCGTCAACACGATTATGTCAATATCCTAATTTATAGCTTTTTTGTGTATTTTTTACTGGCTTTGAAAATTAAAAACTTTTATTACTTTTCCTGGGGGAGACTAACACCAATTCTGGAGTTGTTTTTTTTATACTTTTAAATTGTTTTCATCGTCCACTGTACAGAGTGAATAATGTTAGACTCCGTGACATCAAACATGCTTTTTTAAAAAATAAATTATTACCTGTACAGGAAAAGGGGGAAAGATATAAACTTTTCGGTTATTTTTCTTTCTATTTTGTTAAAATTCCCATTTAAAAAAAAGAAAAGTCCACTGTTTTTAGTCCCTTTAGGGGACCTGAACCTGTGATCGCTTATAAAATGAACTGCAACACTTTAATTGGAAAGAGTTTCAGAGGAGTACCAACATGGCAGAGCTAGCTGCTATTAGTATAACATCGGGGAGTGAACGGTGTCAAGTGCTACACCTGTCCATTAGATATTGGGCAGTTTCAACCTTCGCCATTCTGCGGCACTTGAAGTCACGTGTTAGAAAAGTAAAACAGAAAAACAGTGTCAGAAAACCAGTGAAGAGTTTGACAGTAAACAGAGACTCTGAACTCCGTGAAGGATTGATACAGAAAGAATATTGAAAAATTGACAGTAAATATTATTTATGTGTTAGGGGGTTGTCAAAAAGGAGTTTATAATTTTTTCAGATACTGTGATACATCTGTCCGTCCTGTCTAGTATTGTTGGTTAGTTCAATACTAGGTACAATCCATTTAAAAGAGTCAGGAGAGACAGCGGGGAGATTAGAGGCGTGGTGTGTGTCTGGGCGGGAAGTACACTTGCCCAAAGCACAGGCAGTATGAATCAGAGCCTGGCTGCGCGATGGCATCCAGGTATACTTTTCTCTGAAACACTCCAAAGTGTCATAGAGAATACACGGTACTTAGGAGTTCCGACCTTGGACCAATGGCGGAGACATGACTAGTTCATTCCAGGTGATTGATGGGTCTCTCCCATGTGTGTGCACCAGGAGAGGCTACCTTCAATCACCTAGGGCAGTGGAAGAATCAGCCTCCTGGAGTCGTCATAGGAATATTCTCTTTCCCGGTTGGATCATTAAACTGTTTTCTATGAAACTTTGAACTATTTGAGAGAACAAACCTGGATGCAATCATGCTGTCATGCTGTGATTCTAGACTACTTTTCCGCTCTACCTTGAGCAGATTGTGTATTGATGAAGCGGTCATCCTTATTATTTATGAGATGTTATAAATGGCAAGGATTTGTGGTGGCTTTCTTTCAGGGATGAAGATATGCAAAGTTTGGCCAGTCTGATGAGCATGAAGCAAGCGGACATAGGAAACCTGGATGATTTTGAGGAAGACAATGAGGATGATGAGGAGAATAGAGTTAACCAGGAAGAGAAGACTGCTAAGATTACAGGTGGGTACACTAGTAAAGCACCTGAGGTGACACTAATAACATGCTAACACCTGACATTCCTGAACAGTCCAATTGGTGACGCTCTTAGCTAGTTATGTACTTCAGGTCTATTGATCACCTGGTGAGAAAAAAATCTCCAATGTCCTATGGAAATGTATGCAACATTCTTCACATATTTGTACAGCAGCCACATGATTCTGCAGTTGTACACAGTGGGCAGTCACAGCCATTCCATCTTGTTTCCCTACCTCTCACACTTTCTAGGGTTTTATAAGAAGTCATCGACTTGTGGCACAAAATTTGAATCCAAAATTAGTCTTTTAAAGAGGGACCTGTCACCTGGTGAAAAGTGTCCAGTTTTTCTTGCCTTTTTCTCCCACTTCTCCTGAGTATTTTATTTTATGTGGATCTTTTTTATTTAGTGATATTTTTATGGTCCTTTATGGGGGATTGCGAGGCATAAAATTAGAAGAAAAAAAAAGTTGTGATGGGCGATGTCACGATGAAGGCAAGGTTAAAAGGGTGTAGAAAAAATAAACTTCTTAAAAGACAGCATCATGTTTCAAAATTGATCTGATTTCTTCCTCCGGCTATCATGCACAGAAGTATATAAAACAACTTGAAAAGGAAGATGTGATCCAAAGAAATTACATGTCCCGCCTGTGTATAAAAACCCGGACACACAATATAACATATGAATAGTTTACAATCATAATACAAGTAAAGAATAGATGAGTTCATCGCTAGATGAAAAAGTAATTCTGAAGGAAAAAATAATTTCCCCTCAACCTTTTCAAAAGTAATGTTTTTTGTTTTTTAAATTTTGGGGGAATTTTTATTTTTTTCATAACTACTTTTTCACCTAGAGATTGGATATATAATCTTCTATTCTCTATTTGTATTGCGATTGTAAACTATTCATATGTTGTTCTATTGTGTCTCCTGGATTTTATACTCACCAATAGGTGGAACGTATAAGTTCCTTGCATCACCGCTTTCTTTCTAAGTTGTTTTATGTACCGTACTTCTTTGTATGAGGAAGAAATTAGATCGACTTTGAAATGCGTTCATTGTTTTTCTACAACTTCTCATCCTTGTCTTCATCGTGACAACGTCCACCAACGTTTTTATTCCTTATTTTTTTTGCCTCGCTATTGTTTTAATGAGCCGTTCTGTCGGCTTCAACGGGTGGGGCAGCAATCTACAGTGGGGAAAAAAAGTATTTAGTCAGCTACCAATTGTGCAAGTTCTCCTACTTATAAAGATGAGCGAGGCCTGTAATTGACATCATAGGTAGACCACAACTTTGAGAATCAAAATGAGAAGACAAATCCAGAAAAATCACCTTGTCTGATTTGGTAACATTTATTTTGGAAAATATGGTGGAAAATAAGTATTTGGTCATTAACAAAAGTTCACCTCAATATTTTGTTATATATCCTTTGTTGGCAATGACAGAGGTCAGTCGTTTTCTGTAAGTCTTCACGAGGTTGGAACACACTGTTGGTAGTGTGTTGGCCCATTCCTCACATGACCCTCTTCCCATTGTAAAAAAATAAAGTTGGATCCAAAATGGCCGACTTCAAAATGGCCGCCATGGTCACCACCCGTCTTGAAAAGTTGTCCCCTCCCTTGTGCCACAAACAGGAAGTTGATATCACCAACCATTCCCATTTTATTTACGTGTATCCATATAAATGGCTCACCCTGTAGAATAATTACTAATGGTTCATGTAAAAGTCAGTTGACGAGAATTGACGGTCGGCACTAAATTACCGTTGATCGCTAAGTATTCATCCAGCGTCGGTCATTTAATAGACTGCTTACACAGGCAGACCGTGCTAAATGATGCTCACCGAATTATCCCTAGTATATCGTACAGTGCACATTGGCAGCTCTTGTTCTCGACAGTGCAAGTCCTGTTTATACAGAACGATGCACGGCCGAGAATGGTGATGTTTTGAGAAAGCCATAAGATCATTTCACCCCTTGAACAATCATTTTGCTCGTTCATCAGATGATCAGTAGGGATGAGCGGATCCGTGGAAGTTCGTGTTCGACCGAACTTTGGTCCACAGTTCAATTCGGTACCAGAAGTGTTTCTAAACCCGAACCCCATAGAAATCAATGGGAACCCAAACTTTGGAGCTGGAAAATCTCTCTTGAGTTTTATCGTACACGTGCTTTTATCAGCTCTAGCAGTTTTTTTCTTTTTTTGCATATCCAATTAATTTTTGCCACTTTTTTTATGACATATGGGGCCTAATTTTTCTTTCGTTTTTATATTCCCTTTTTTGCTGCTATCAGGGGGAAAATGTAAAAGGAAATAAGTCTCTTTCATTTTATTTTTGTTTTATGACCACAAGGAACTACTAAAAATATTTTAAATTGAACTCTTCTTTATGATTTTTTTTTTTTTTTTAAATATGGTACATATGGTTTATTTTGACAAGGACAGGGCTGCAAACCTCGATTCAGACCCAGTGGCTTTTTTATTTATATTTTTCTTGCTTTTTTCAGTGTGTTTTTTTTTCATTTATTTCACACATTATGCCCCACATTGTCATACAGGATCTTTTGTGTGAGATAAGGGGGGAGCATTTCAGTATTTAAATACATTTATATTATTAATATTTCTGATTTCACCTGTAACTGTGACTGTTATATTAACTCAAGTTACAGAGCAGATTCAACCTCCTGGATGATCACTGGTTAATCGGGGTCTGTAAGAGCCCAGCAGCTCCAGCTCCCTCCTAGCGATCACACGATCACTGGGTCCATAGGAGGTAGCATTGTCAGTGCTTCCTATACTATATACACTTCCTATACTGTATACGCTTATTCAGCACTGTGTATACAGCCATAAGGAAGGCAGAGATTATAATAAACCCTCTCTGCCTTTTCTATGGGGAGTCCAGCTGTGTCAGCCAGCTCCCCACTCCTGCCACCCACACAATTTTGTGCAGCTGCTTATTCTTTTTTAAACACAAATTTTATTTCAAATTTTCATAGACATTGCTTCATTTCACATAAGTCATATTTCCAATAAACAGACAATAGCTTAGCCTATCATCCTCCCTTCCAACCCTCCCTTGAACAAACCCTCTTCCTCTTACATTTTCAGTACTCTCCCCTAGCAACTTCGCACACACTTTATGTCTAGACCACTTGTAAAACACAGATTGCAAGCATCACCCCTGTACAATATCACCACACATTTTTTTCTTTTTAACTCCTGTCCCAACCAGGACCTTACACCTCACCTTCATTAGCCACCTTCAGTTTCCCCAAATTGTTTTGGATGTCCTCCAATAGGTACCATTCTGTATATTTAAAGGGCCTTACTATTCTCCTTATTTCTTCTTCATCACACTGTATTACTATGAAATGCCTCCATTTTTTAAAAAATTTACCTGTCAAGCCCTCCTTGTTCCTTTCCGCCTCCAACTGTTCGATTCTGAGTAAAGATTTAATCTGTCCCATCACCTCCTCCTCCGACGGCACACTTCCCTCAAGCCATTTGGACAGTAGAGCCCTTTTGCCTATCATAGCCACCCCATGAAACAATTTTGGTAATTTGGGCCTCTGATCCTCCCCTCCTATTACTACCTGTCCTTTGTTCCTATAATGAAAGATCCACAGCAATGGATCCATTTCAACTTCCACTCTCCCCACTCTTTGCATAAATGCTTGCAGTCTCTTCCAGAATTTCTGGCTCTCTGGGCATTGCCAGATCCCATGGAATAGGTCTGTTTTTGGCAATTTACATTTGGGGCAATGGGTCACTCTGTTTATCTGTTGTGTATTTGGGATGTTAAAACCATAGATTGCTCTATGCATCAACCTATATTGTGTATCCCTCCAACCTTCATTAATCACCTCCTTCCTCATCTTCATCCACCCCTGTAATATCTTATCCCCTGCTTCAGTGTCACCTAATTGTCTTGCCCATGCTCTCCAGACTTGTTCTGGGCATATTGGAATCAAAACCTCCCTCAAAGCTTTATATAATGCAGAGATAGAATTCTCATGTCGGTCTTTCATAATAATTCTGTCCATGTCATTCGTCACCTGTTCCATTCTAACATCCCTCAATTGTGACATTAGCCCCTTTTCTATCTGTTTGTATTGGAGGACTTGAAATGTGGATAGCCCATATTTTGTCACGATTTCCTGGTATGTCAGCCATCTATTCTCCGTCTCATGTATTAGATCCGTCACCCTTTTTATCCCCTTGTTCCTCCATTCTGAAAATAGTTTATCCCTTCCCGCTGGGAAATCTGGGAACCTCCATATATCAAGATGTTTGGATATTCTCCAGGACAACTTGAATTTTTTCCTCACTGCTTTCCAGGCCATCACCGTATCTCTACATACCAGTGAGTGTTTAATGTTCCTTGGTATGTTGGCCAATGACGTTTTCAATAGTGCCCCTAAATCCCAGGGTTTACAGAACTCACTCTCTAAACGTATGTCAGAATGCCCATTTGTCTTCCTCAACCAGTCTATGGCGTGTCTCATCAGGCATGCCAAATTATACCCTCTAATATTTGGCAGTTTAATGCCTCCTTGTTCCAAAGATTGCATCAATTTTTCCGTTTTGATCCTCGGTCTTTTCCCCCTCCATAGGAATGTCGAGAATGCTTTATTCAATCTATTTATGTCTGTGTGCTTCAACAACATGGGGATGGTCTGCATTGGGTAGAGTAACTTTGGAAAGCACATCATTTTCAAGAGATGATTTCTACCTAGCAAAGATAACGGTAGCCCTTCCCACATCTTTAGTTCCCGTTCTATTTTCTGTATCAAAGGTTTGTAGTTCAATTCATATATCGACGCTGACGTACGTCCCATCTGTATTCCTAGATATTTAAGGTGTGACTTTGCTATTGGTATCCCACAGATGTCCACCCTTGTTCCATCTGCTACCATTAGTGGCATCTTTTGCCCACAGAGAAATAGTATTTCACACTTTGCTCTGTTCAGTTTAAAACCCGACAAGCTCCCAAACTCCTCTATCTGTTTTATCACTTTTGGTAGGTCACTCTGAGGGTTGTTCATGAATAATATGATATCGTCCGCAAATAGGGCTGAGTGCAGTCGTTCCTTCCCGACACTAATACCTTCGAAACAATCTCCTTCATTTAACAGTCGAGACAATGGCTCAATGGCAAGATTAAACAGGAGGGGTGACAACGGACATCCCTGTCTAGTCCCCTTGCTCAAAGGGAAAGACCGCGACAGGAACCCGGGCGTCGCCACCCTCGCCTGAGGATTCGCATACAATACTCCTATGAATGTACGAAAAGCTCCCCTTATCCCCATCTTATCTAGCACCGTCTCCAGCCATGTCCACCTCACGCTGTTGAACGCTTTTTCAGCATCAAGCGTGACCATGGCTGGACACTCCTCCTTTCGAAGATCCCTTTGTCTAATGGCATCCATTACCAACATGGCCCTCTGCACATTTGTCACCGCTGCCCTCCCTTTAACAAACCCCGATTGTGCCGGTGAAATTAAATTTGGTATTATCTCCGCCAACCTATTGGCCATCAATTTGGCCAAAATTTTGAGATCCTGGTTTATTAATGAAATTGGCCTATAATTTGCTGGATTGTCTAGATTCTTATCACCCTTGGGTATCAATTTTATGTACGCAGTGTTGAGATGTCCCGAAATTCCACACCCTCCCAGTATTTTATTGTACATTCTAGTCAAAACCGGTGCTATCTGCTCTCTCATTTCTTTATAAAATTCCCCATTGAACCCGTCAGGTCCCGGTGCCTTGTGTACGTTCAATTCCCCTATTACCGACTGTACTTCTATTGTTATTTCCGCGTTCAATCTAGACAGCTCTTCCGTATTTATTTGCGAGAGTTTTATTTTTTCCAACAGATCACTGCCCCTGTCACCCGTCTCTTCCCCCTTGCTATATAGTTTCGCATAATAATTCCCCAAAATCTCTGTAATCTCCTGTGGGCTTGAGGATTTTCTCCCGTCCGGTCTAGTCATATTAGTTATCAAGGTCATTGGTCGTCGTCCTTTCGCCAGATTGGCCAATAGTTTCCCCGCTTTATTGCCAAATTTGTGTAGGTCAACTTCCTGTTGTGATCGTATCAGATCCTCTCTTTTCCCCGCCCAAGAGTGAAATTCCTGTCTCGCTGCCTTCCACTCCTCTTTCGCACTTTGTGTCTTGTTTGCTAAGTACCACGTGTATTTCTCTCTGAGGGCCTCACTTGCGTCTTGGTATTGTTTGTGAGTATGTTTTCTAAGTTTAGCTACATGTCCCATCAATCTCTCTCTCAATACTGTTTTTGCTGTTTCCCAGAACAACATTACATCCGCCTCATGTTCACTGTTAGTTCTGCTATAATCATCCCACCATTCGGTCAGAGTTTTGGCAAATTCCTTGTCTCTAAGCAAAAACGACGGAAACCTCCACAGATAATCCGTCCCCCTCTGTATTATATCAGTGATGTCTAGAAGCACCGGGCTGTGATCCGATATCACCATATCTTCAATAACCACATCCTTAACCCTATGCATCAGAAATTGGTCAACCAAGATGTAGTCAATCCTGGACCACGCTTCATGGGGATGCGAATAGTGAGTGTACTCCCGGTCATTTGGATGATACAACCTCCAGCTATCTTTCAGATTTGTGTCCTCCAAAAGCTTGGCCATTAAACCTTTTACCTCCCTATTTGGCCTACCATCATCCCTACTACACTCACTGGCCACTTTATTAGGTACACCTGTCCAACTGTGTGTTAAGACTTAATTTCTAATCAGCCAGTCACATGGCGGCAACTCAGTGCATTTAGGCATGTAGACATGGTCAAGACAATCTCCTGCAGTTCAAACCGAGCATCAGTATGGGGAAGAAAGGTGATTTGAGTGCCTTTGAACGTGGCATGATTGTTGGTGCCAGAAGGGCTGGTCTGAGAATTTCAGAAACTGCTGATCTACTGGGATTTTCACGCACAACCATCTCTAGGGTTTACAGAGAATGGTCCGAAAAAGAAAAAAAATCCAGTGAGCGGCAGTTCTGTGGCCGGAAATGCCATGTTGATGCCAGAGGTCAGAGGAGAATGGGCAGACTGGTTCGAGCTGATAGAAAGGCAACAGTGACTCAAATTGCCACCCGTTACAACCAAGGTAGGCAGAAGAGCATCTCTGAACGCACAGTGCGTCGAACTTTGAGGCAGATGGGCTACAGCAGCAGAAGACCACACTGGGTACCACTCCTCTCAGCTAAGAACAGGAAACTGAGGCTACAATTTGCACAAGCTCATCGAAATTGGACAGTAGAAGATTGGAAAAACGTTGCCTGGTCTGATGAGTCTCGATTTCTGCTGCGACATTCGGATGGTAGGGTCAGAATTTGGCGTAAACAACATGAAAGCATGGATCCATCCTGCCTTGTATCAACGGTTCAGGCTGGTGGTGGTGGTGTCATGGTGTGGGGAATTTTTTCTGGGCACTCTTTGGGCCCCTTGGTACCAATTGAGCATCGTTGCAACGCCACAGCCTACCTGAGTATTGTTGCTGACCATGTCCATCCCTTTATGACCACAATGTACCCAACATCTGATGGCTACTTTCAGCAGGATAATGCGCCATGTCATAAAGCTCGAATCATCTCAGATTGGTTTCTTGAACATGACAATGAGTTTACTGTACTCAAATGGCCTCCTCAGTCACCAGATCTCAATCCAATAGAGCATCTTTGGGATGTGGTGGAACGGGAGATTCGCATCAGGGATGTGCAGCCGACAAATCTGCGCCAACTGTGTGATGCCATCATGTCAATATGGTCCAAAATCTCTGAGGAATGCTTCCAGCACCTTGTTGAATCTCTGCCACGAAGAATTGAGGCAGTTCTGAAGGCAAAAGGGGGTCCAACCCCTTACTAGCATGGTGTACCTAATAAAGTGGCCAGTGAGTGTATATCTCTTGTCTTCCCCCCTTGAAACCACTGCATTAAAGTCCCCTCCCACTACCCTTTTGAGTTCTGTATCCTTTTCCAGTTCCTGACTGATGAAGTTAAAAAAAGAAGTTTGTTCGTTGTTGGGGGCATATATGTTATGTATACCAAATTCTCCCTGTGGACTGGAAAGCTTGATGTGGATATACCTCCCTTCTTCGTCATTGGTCTGGGACTCTATCGTGATTAAAATTTTTGTTGATTAGAATCATCACCCCTGCCTTGCGTCCCAAGGAGCCTGACCCAACTACTTTTCCCACCCATAATTTCTGCATACGAAAGAAATCCCCCTGGGGTAAGTGTGTCTCCTGTAGTAATGCTATATCCACTTTCAATCTTTTGAGTTGCCTCAATATCATCATACGTTTATGTGGTGATTTCAATCCCTTCACATTCCATGTCACTATTTTAACCATTATCCCAATTCCTCAAATATTTCAAGTCGCCATGTGGTCTTTCATATGTGTGATGTTGTGTTTCCTCCAAGCGTTCGGTGCGCTTATGCCGTTGCTTTCCCTGAACCCATCTACCCTTCCTATTTCTATTATCATTTAACAACCCCTCAACTAACCCCCCCTTTACAATCAAACATCTCTTCACTCCCATTTTTTCTGTGATGCTCCTGGCTCCGCAATTCCCCCTCAGCCACCTAATTAAGAATTATACATAGCCTACCCCTCGTTATTTTGTTGCCCAACTCACTCAGACAAGGCCTTCTTGGTCAATAGTCAAGCCAACATATAGCACCCCCTCCCTCCTCTCCCATACATAGTATTTGTTTTTTCTGAACTCAGAATCCCTCTTCTTCCCAACGGTGTGGACATCCCAACCCCCAACAGAGAAGTTTATCAAAAAATACAAATGAGAAAGAAGCCCGTTCCCTCCCAGATATTAGTACTCCCCTACCCCTCAGAGTAGGTAAGACCCCAAGATCAATAGAATCTGAAAAGACGAGGGGAACCAAAAAGAAGAGGCCAGAAAGGAAAAGAAAAAAACACCTTTGACCTCTACTATCCACCAATCTCCCCTCCCATAAGTCCCACAGTTCAGTCAAAAAAAAACCACCCTTTCCTTTTTCTTCTTTTCTTCAAATCCTCCCTCCAGAGTCTCTCTCAAGGCACTCCCCTGCCCTGGTTTCCAGACTTGTGTGGCGGCGATCTTCGTGCCTTGGGATTCTCCATGTGAGGCTCCTTCCCTTCCTCTCCCCTCTCCCTCCATTCGTTCCAGCCCTCCTCCCGAACCTCCCCCTCCCTCTCCCCGTATCGACCACCCCTCCTTTCCGTAGATTCACTTGTCAGGTTTCTGTCCTCCATCTCCTCCATCCATCTCTCCGCCTCTCTCAAGTCCTTTGTCACAAAAAGAGATCCATCTTGTTTTGTCACTCTAAGAAGGCCAGGATAGAGTAGCTGAAACTTTATCCCCTTGCGGTACAGTGTAGTGCATATCTTACTGAAGGACTTCCTTTTCCGGGTGACCTCTGCCGAATAGTCCCCAAAGATCAATACTTTATGTCCTTGTAGAGACAGTGGGGTCCTCCGTCCTCTAAATGCTCGCAACAACTCTTCTTTGTCTTTGTATTCCAAATATTTTATTATGACTTGGCGCAGTCTGGCTGATCCAGTCACCCCTGCATTACCCTCCTTCACGTTCGCTCCCCATGCGCCCGTGTACTCTCTTACAGGGCCCACTCTGTGCGCTCTTTCCACTCTGCATTTGTGTGTCAGGCCCAGTACCTTGGGAAGCTCTGCTTCACAAATGCTATCCAGCTGCCGCATGCTTATTGTTTCCGGTAACCCCACTAGCCTTAAGTTGCTTCTCCTGGAACGGTTTTCTAGATCTTCCAGTTTGTCTTTCATAGCCTGGGAACCCTCCTCCATCTCCTTCATTTTGCCCTTTAACGTTATCACCTCATCTTCGGTGTTAGATAATCTTTGTTCCAGCTCTGCCACTCTGGCTCCCTGCTGTGTGACCTGTTCTTTAATAGGGGACAGCGCTACCCCCACCATGGCCTCCAGGGATTCCTTTATCTTGTCCGCCAGGTGTGCTGCCACCGCCCCTGCCAGGCGATCATAGTCTATGAGCACGTCCGTTAACTGACTGCTCTGTTGGGCTGCCGGCTGCTCATGCTGCCTCTTCCCCTCCTCCTCCACCAGGCTCTGCTCACCTCCTTGCCGACCGCTGTATCCCGCGTCAGCCGCGCCCGCCGCCATTTTGTGGTCTCGTGCTGAGTGATCTTCCCCAACAGCTCCTGGCTTTAAATGCTTGCCGCCGCTCCTGAGAAGGTACCGCTCCATATACCAGCGTCTCCTACTCCTTATCCCTCACTTCCCGCTGCCTCCCGCGGCCGTGGGGTGGTCTGTGTCGGTCTTTGTAGCTGAGGGGTGCGCGGAGCTCTGTCTCCTGCATCCTCACATCACAGCGCCGGAACCGGAAGTCCGCAGCTGCTTATTCTACAGTGATGTTTATTGTCATGGGCGGTCCAGAAATAGTTAATCTGCTGCCTTTCCCACAATGGTTCCTCTTAGGCCAGAAAATAGCAATTGCACCAGAGAATATAGGACATGGCTGTGTTATGCCATTCTTTGTGTAGGAATTTCATTATGCTGCTGTCAGTCTGCACTAAGCAAAACCGCAAACATGCATAACATGGTTGACTTATTAAACGGGAGTCACACCAAGTTATGACAGATTTCTACCATTAATAGAACCAGGAAAAACTAAAATTTGCCGCAATCATTAATGCCTGTGACCAATGGATGGTCAAGAAGCATTTATTTGGTGATGACGTGCCCAACAATCATTTAGTACGAAGGGCCTTCAGTCCACACAATGCATAGTTGGAATATCCAATCTAGACAGGTTTTAGGTAAACAGCACAGTATGAAGTGTATTAGATTATGTAGAGAAAAGCTTAGATACATATATCCAATAGTTTGGATACAATAACACTATGCATTAGAAAAAAGCATTTAGATACACTTTATTCTGTGCTGTTTATTGGATTATTTAGAGAAAAGTTTGGATACATTCCCACGCTGTTATGATAGTCTAGCAACTCACTCGGACAAAATAGGTAAATTGTCTAAATTTGTCTGTGTGAGAGGCATCAAAGAAGTATTGTTTCTCCTTGCGGCTGTGTGAGAGGCGTCTGACCGATATCAAAGAAGTATCATTTCTCCTTGCGGAAATTGACTCCTCTTACACAGCCAAACCAGATCTCACACTTTGCACTGACGAGGGGCAGTACCCCGAAACACAGTGTCTGCAAATTGAGATTCTGGTTTGGCTTTTAACCAAAGTCATGTGACAAGGCTAGTTAAAGGGTCGACATTGACTTGTAGGATTGCTACTTTCTATAGGTGACACTAGAGTTCTAGTCCTCTTCCTCTCTGAAGAGACAATTTGCATATTTCCCAGAGGAGCATTGCAGCTTTAAGTCTGCTCATCTCAGCATGCTTAGCATGTCAATCTTCACAATGAGAAGCAATGCTTCTTCGATATTGGATAAAATAGGTTACACACTAAAAACTGCCACTGGCTTTGCTGGTTCCTGTACAGACTAGAGATCCTGAGGCCGCAGTCCCTCGTGGTTCCTGGTTGAACTGAGATAGCCCTAATAAATGACTAGACGATGGCAACTCGGACCTATGCTGCCTGGAAGTCCATTGAGTGCTTCACGTTCCTCCATAGAAAAAAACCAGAGGGCAGAGCAGAGTGCAAATTACCTACAGAAGGGAAAGTGTACTGAAATAGAGATCCCAAAGTGCGTAAGACAGTCCACAAACTACAAAATAAAGGATTAAGTGCATACTGATAAAGAATATGCCATCTATTTCCTAAAACGAAACAGAAGATGGGTGCAGGGTAAAGAATAGTGATGAGAGAGTATACTTGTTGCTCGGGTTTTCCCGAGCATCCTCGGGTGATTTCCGAGTATTTTGGCGTGCTCGGAGAATGTGTTTGTCGACGCAGCTGCATAATTTGCGGCTGCTAGACAGGCTGTGAATACATGTGGGGATTGCCTGTTTGTTAGGAATTCCGTACATGTATACAGCCTGTCTAGCAGCCACGAATCATGCAGCTGTGTCAACAAACACTAAATCTCCGAGCACGCCAAAATACTCGATCACCTGAGCATGCTCTGGAAAACCCGAGCAACTAGTATACTCGCTCATCACTAGTAAAGAACATAAACAGCAAAGATGTAAACCCTAGCTGGTCTTTCACTGACTGGCTTAAGCTAAAGCAGTATGGCTGGACATCCAAATGAGACTATCAGCAGCAGAAAATACCAGCAGGGGGCAAGAAAATAAAAAGCCATACCCGATAGGTGATAGGGCAAATAAATGAGTAAATGAAAACACCTGTTACCCTAAAAGCTGCAGCAAGGTAACAGACTAAACACCTGGAGAAAAGGTCCATCTGCTGTGCTGTGGCCCGGTGGACAGAGAAGCCGACCACAAAGCACAGGCTCAAGGTTTTGAACCCAGACGCATGACAGCTGTGCAGTGAATTATAGGGAGAATAGCTTTGGGACACTAATAGTGCGTTAAAAAAAAGCACTTGGATACACTATATACTGTGCTGTACACTAGATTACATAGACAAAAACTTGGATACCCACCCACACTGTAGAGAACAGCTTGGATACACCTTGGACTATTTTACTATTTATTTTTAGAGCACCATTGATTCTATGGTGCTGTACATAAACGAGGGTTACATACAAAATACAAGTATAAATTACAGAGAACAAACCAACAATGACAGACTGGTACAGAAAGGAGAGGGCCGTGCCCTTGTTGGCTTACAGTCTACCTGACAATTGAGAAGGACTATACAATAAATATAGCGCAGCTTAGGCTCTGTTCACATTCTGTTTCAAATGAAAGCGGAGGCGAAACATAGATTTGTGCGGGGGTCCGTTGGGTTGCCTTTTTTTTGGTTGTTTTTAGCACTGAAAAAAAAAGTTCTCCATGCATACACCATTGGGTAATCTCACCAAAGGCTGCTCTGCTGTGCAGACACCAAAACACCTACTCCCCCACCTTTTGCACACAGCCATATGGGGAGTGGTCACCATCGGGGAAAGGAGCCAAGCAAAATTTGCAGCCACACTTTTACTACTTGCACGCCCTTCACCATACTTTTATTTTTGCTCCTTCTTGTGGCCACCTCCCTCTCCCGCCTACTACTAGTCTACCGGACAGATTTATCCCAGGGGTTCGGGTTGAATATGCCATTTTATCTGTTTGTTTACAGGAGGGACATGAACAGACAGGATTATGTGACCTGAGTTGGAATTTGGCCAGAGCAGGATTAACATTCCACATGCTGAATGAAATACCATTACAATGCTATTAATGTCCACAAAGAAAGCAGTATTTCCATCTAATGTCTGCGAAATATTTATGAAGTCAAATCGTATGTCTCTAATACTAATAAGGAACTACGTTCCCAACAATTAAAACTTTATTTATTTTTTTAAACAATTTTGCATTTTCACCGTTTACGATATTCCAAACTTGTACCATCAAGGTTTAAATCCAGGAGAATCCCTTTAAGAGAATGTCACCAGAAAATGACTTGCTGTTTAAATCCCGTTTTTTTTTTTCTGTTAAATTTATTTCTAAACATTGGTGCTTACTTTTCATGTTTTTGGATCGATAACAATATATAAAAAAATTAAAATAATAACTTGCAATTTTCACACATTTTCATACTTCAACATGGACACTAGCAGCAATGGACTGACTTAGACCCTACTGAATTATATTAAAGTGTTTGTTGAGCATGTGGTCATCAGGACACCGGTCATCGTGGATGGAGCAGGGTCAGCTGTGACCATTACCCGTCATTGTAATCCTGCTTGTATGGATAACATACCGAACAGGAAGTGTGAGCCTAGTGATCAGTATAGAAAGTGCAAATCTTCAGACATTTTTATTTGTTTTTAATTCAATCTAGTTATATTGCAAAAATTATATTTTTTTTTTTTATCGATATTTTTTTTTTTTTGAATTTTAAAGTAGATTTAATAAATTTCCTGATTTTAGCAGTAGGCCATTTTTTAAAGACCCATTCCCTTTTAAAGAGAATCTGTGACCAGTTTCTGCTGTTATTTTCGCTGCTCTCCTGATTTTAACGTTTTTTGTTGTTTTTTTTTTGTGTGTGGGCCTTTTTATTTAGTGCTAATTAGTGATGCCGTTATGCGGGCACGCGTAGATGTTAACCGAGTATTTCGGGTGTTCTTGTATATTATGTTCGAGTCTCCTTTGCTGCAGGATTTGCACCTGTTAAACAGCCTGAACATGTGGCGATTCCCTAACAAACAGGCCACAAATCATGCAGCCGCAGGGGCTTGAACATAATATATGAGCACGCCCGAGATACTCTGATAACACCCGAGCATGCTCATATAACTCATTATCCGAGCACGTTCGCGCCTCACTAGTGCTAATTCTTATGGTCTTTACCAAGGGGGAGCGGCTCACAGGATATTCTGGGGGAGTGAGTTTTTAGGCTACTTTGCATAATTACTCTTTTGCTAAAAAACATAAAAAATTGCACTAAATAAAAAAAAAAAGCCCATATCTCTGCAACCGCATGATAGATTAAAAAAAAAATGTAATACTTAGTAGAGTAGCGGAAATAAAATAAGACCAAAAAAAGGCACTTTTAATTAGGTGACCGGTCCTCTTTAAGTCACAGAGGGGTTTGAGACAAAAAGGGGGCCATAACTAGAGTTTACGATTAAACTGGCTGAGCAGATGTATTTTGGGCCCTATTTAGCAAGAAGTCTTCCGTTAAAAGCTGTGAAAATTCACAAAATTTCTGCTCAATGTGAGTTTTTGATGCTAGCTTTGCTCAGCTCCGATAAAGTGGGCAGAACGGTGACATGAGTGGGCGTGAAACCCCCTCTTGTTAAATTCATGAAGAGCGGCAGCATTCGTTATGTGACAGATCTTACAACAGCAGGGCCACTGCTTTATTAAGAACGTCTATATCTTAATGAACCTAGAACCTTACACTCCACCCCGACCCCTCATCAGGACCAGCTTGAAAAACGCAGGTCTTGAAGAATCGGGGCCATAGTCTCCCGCCGAGTCTGACAGTGAGCATGGATAGTCCTTGCAATGACACATTTTGCTTTGCAGAGATAATGCCGATTTTTCCTAATTTGGGTGCACACCGCAAGGATGTTTGATGCAAAGTTTTACATCGTATAAGCATGGTAGTTATTAGGGATAGAATAGAATAACAAGTCGACACTTGCTGCAACTTCCAAGAAAATTCCCAAGCGCAGCAGGTAATGTTGTGCGCACCCCAGTGTGCCGTACCTGTCTCACTTTATAGTACATGAATGCAGCCAGCACATTCTATAACCTCAGGTGACTCCATTAATGCATTAATGATATTTTTTGCACCTTTTGAGTTGTCAAGTTAATAACCTGAACCTGTAATTATGGATTTAACCACCAGAATAACAAGGACCGCAGCTGTTCAAAATGCCAGAAATTCTCAAATTTACACAGTCAGTACTTCTAAAGGCCAGCATGATTATGTTTTGTCTTATTATATTAAGTAAAAAATGGAAGCAGACTCTCTTCACACTACTGATCTCATTTTTTTTTTTTTTAAACTAAACCGTAAAGAAATCCTAATATGTTCACTGGATTAAGAAATGCAGAGAAAAGCTTAATTATGCTGCTTAAATGAATAAAAACTAACATTTTGTAAAAAAAAAAGTTAGTGCAAATTTATTAACTAATGGCAAACACTAACTTTCAGTCTGCAGTCTTCCTTTCTTCATTCAATTTCCGACACCTTGAGTTTATAGTCTGAACTGAGTTTCAAATTTTTCTCTTGTGACGGTGACTTTGCCAGTAACATAGGCTAGATGTGAGGACTGTGTATATTCAGGGTGATGCTGTCTTCATTAGCTCATATAGCAGAACGCCTCCTATCCTTCACTCACTACTGCATTATTTTCTTCCCTCCTTTTCTACACTCTTTACCTGCACTCCCTGAGACTGTACATGCTTAATCCCCTTTCTGGAGGTCTGTGTACAACCCCCTCCCTGGTGCTATCACTAAGAATGCATTTACACATCCGCCTGTCACGGACTGAGAAAGGACCTTAATTCACAGACCTGCCGCATTTCTCCTGACTTAAACTTGACAGCATTATAGGCATATATGAGGCTGTCCAGTTCAGATCAGGTGACCTGCTGCCGGGCTATGAATCATGGTCTTTACTAACGCTGACATACAAAGGAAGGTGTGAAAAGTCAACTTAATAAAGGATTTGCAAGATGCTCAGCAGCCTCAAAATGGTAGAAAATGTATTATTTTAAAAACTATTTAAAGGGAATATGTCACCACTTTTTTGCCAGATCTGAGAGCAGCATTTTTTAAAAACACAGATATTGATTCCAACAGTGTGTGTGCAGTGAATTATAGGGAGAATAGCTTTGGGACACTAATAGTGCGTTAAAAAAAGGCACTTGGATACACTATATACTGTGCTGTACACTAGATTACATAGACAAAAACTTGGATACCCACCCACACTGTAGAGAACAGCTTGGAAACACCTTGGACTATTTTACTATTTATTTTTAGAGCACCATTGATTCCAGCAGCGACCTGGCGATCACGTGTGCCCACTACTGAAGGGAATGAATATTCATTACACTCCACACCCATTCATTCACTTAAGTATTCATTCACTTAGAAGGCTGGTGGCTGCGACTCCTGTGCCCGCTGCTAAAGAGAAATGAATATTCACTGCGAGCGCAGTGAATATTCATTTCTCTTTAGCAGCGGGCACAGGAGTTGGCCGCTGCAGCTGTCTCCTGTGACCCACTGCTCCTCCGCTCCCGCTCCCCTTCCGTCATGTTGGACCTTGACTCGAGTATTCCCACAATGTGTACAGGAAAGATATTTATCTTTGTACTGTGTTAGCCAGTAGATAGAAGAATATTTAGAATTGAGTACAGTAAAACATGGTGTGTTCCCAGTAAACCTTAGAACTGATTTTCTTTCTATGGAAGATCAGTGAAGAACAATTCATCCTGTGTAGGGTCCTCATCCGATGATTCCAAAATGAGATCTTGAGGTCTCGGTTTTGATGAGATGGAATACTTGACCAAATCTTACAAAAATTGGCATAATTAATTGTAGGATCATATGAAGGGATCCCCAGAAAAAAGAAGACACTAATTCACATGGCAAGCCACAGGTGTAGAACCTGCATGGTGGCACAGACTGCATTGGTTTCTGTTACTGCTATGAGTTTCATGGTTGCTCTAGGAGAATACCTCTGTGTAATACAGTATAAGGTTGGGTAAGCCATGAGAAAAACAAACTGCATGTACCCTTAAGTAAAATCTGGGAGACAATGGTATGTTTTGGGCACTATATATTCCTCCTGTGAGGGCTTCAGTGATGGTGTAGCCTTCTCCGCATTCATACAGCGTTCACTCCTGCGTCTAACATCTCTCTGTTTTCTCTCTGGACAAGGGCCTGATGCTTTCTGCTTCTTCTCCTGTAATAATCCGTTTCCTTCCTGATAGCTGTCTTGACTGATTTCTGCCTACAGAAATTGTAAACCAATTGAATGCCTTGAGCAACTTACATGAAGATCAAGATGAGTCCGTAAAGCGAGCACACATGCCTGCAGCTAAACCATCCAGTCCTCGAGAAGGTCTTTGGTCTTTGCTATCTTTTCATCCTGTCCTTGATCTGTCTGCTTTCCTTCCTTCTGCTGGCCGTGTATGCCTCCATCTTTTGTTATTGTGGCTTTACTTCATTGCGGTCTGTGATAATTTGTAGTAAAACCAGCAAGGTAAAGGAATGGTAAAATTCACAATTGGATGGTGGGTTAGGTTACTGATTTAATGTTTATGGTTTATAATAAATGATTGCTTCTTTTGAGAGACTAAAGACTAATACTCTAAATGGCAGTTACCTAATGAAATATTACTGAAATCACTCCCTCTAGAAGTACCGCAACAGTAACCCAACCTCGATTAGCAGAGCCTTCATCTGCAATGAGGATAGATGGCCATTGGATACCTGACAATACTTTCAGATGTGTCCACCCTCACTTGTCTGTAAATTTCATTATTGAGGTTGTCCAGTATAAAAAAAAAACTAAATTAAAAAGTGTGTGTGTATATGTATGTATGTATATATATATGTATGTGTATATATATATATATATATATATATATATATATATATATATATATATATATATATATATATATTTATATTTGTCAAGGGATTGGTAAAAATATTAAAGATGTATACTCCTCAATCATCAGATGCATCTTTGATAGTGCGCCATTCCAGTCACTTGATTTCTGCAGCCAAACAGTCTGGATGGTTTATTTTACTCCTCATAAACCACATCACTGGAAAACTTAAATACAGCCCTTCTCTGGCACAAAGTGAAACATAAAGTAAAAAGTTCATACAATAGTGCTTGGCTTAGATCTTTAGCACAGTACACAATCTTGGAGGTCAGCACACCTCCACAAACAGACCATGTGTGAGACAAACAGGCCGCATTTTACAATGTGAACCACACCCAGCTGCTCACTTTAAACTTGGCCCTGTCATAGCCAATTAATCCCTCTTAGTAATATATGTACTAGAGCATTACTCCAGGTTTACATCACAGAGGACATCCACCTCTGTGATACGTATTTCCCATCCATTATATACAGGGGTTGGACAAAATAATGGAAACACCTGGAAACATCAAGAAAAGTTAGTTTGATATGGTGTAGGTCCACCTTTTGCGGCGATTACAGCCTCAATTCTCCGAGGTATGGATTCATACAAGGTGTGAATTGTTTCCAAAGGAATTATAGCCCATTCTTGAGTTAAAACGCCCTCCAATTCTTTGAGCGACAATGATGGCGGAAATCGACGTCTAACTTGAATCTCTAAAATCAGACATAAATGCTCAATAATGTTGAGGTCTGGGGATTGTGAGGGCCAGATGAGATGCTCAACTTCATTAGAATGTTCCTTGTGCCATGCTTTAACGATTCTAGCTGTATGAATTGGTGCATTATCATCCTGAAAGATGGCAGTGCTTGAACCAGATGCACTTGGTCGCCCAAAATGCCTAAATAATCGCGGCTGTTAATTATTCCATGAAGGGATATCATTGGCCCGGTGGATATCCACGAAATAGCACCCCAGATCATCACAGAACCTCCGCCATTTTTTACAGTTGGGAGACGGTAGTCTGGATGGAATGCTTCTTTCGGCTGTCTCCAAACGTACACTCGGCCGGAGGTCGGAAATAGGGTAAACGATGATTTGTCTGAGAATATCACATGTTTCCACTGCTCAAGGGACCAATTCTGGAGGTTTCCACACCACTCTAAACGCTTGGAAACATTTGTCATTGAGAGCAGCGGTTTTCTAATTGCTGCTCCTCCATGGAATCCAGATTTGTGCAGCTCCCGACGAACCGTTTTCGTGGAAACTGTTCTGTAGGTGTTCATTGAGCTCAGCAGTGATTTTCAGAGCCGTGGTCTTGCGATCCTCTCTCACAATTCGCTTTAGAGTCCGACAGTCTCTCTCAGTCAACTTCGACTTTCGGCCGGACCTGTGCTTTGCTGTGGACGTTTTTCCTTCTCTTTCAAACGCAGTCATTACTTTGGAGAGAGTACCTCTTGACACGCCAAGCATTCGGGCACTTTCTGTCACACTAGCGCCTGCCATACGAGCACCAACAATTTGGCCTCTTTGAAAATCCGAGAGATCTGCCATTGGTATCAGGTTTTCATCAATGTTCTTACAATTCTGCAAAACAAACAGTTAATTTACACATATCACATAACACAGATAATCAACTACAAAACATTACCATATGTCACGGTTTGCATGTTTATAACATGTTCGAAGATTATGATGCCAAAACGTTAGGTGTTTCCATTATTTTGTCCAACCCCTGTATATAACATAACTTCTTAGAAGACTTAGGAGCCAATTCAACACACACTGGCTCTACTTGAGTTTTGATAGAGTTCAAGAGGCACAGAATTCATTAAGAGGCACACGTCCCTTAATGAATTTCACACTTCCTCGGACTTGTGTGCGCCACGCCAAAAAGGCGACTCTATTCAGGGACTGGAGTAGCCTTTCTTCCCTGTAAAATGCTGGCAGTTTTGATTAATTGGATGGGCAGTTGATGACCTGTCCCACCCCCGACTCTTCGCCTGTTCCACCCATTTCATAAAATGCCAAAAGATGCAAACTTTTTGCGCAACCCCAAATTTTCTAAACTTTTACACCACTTTTTTATCCTATAAACTTTGATGAATTGGCCCTTAAGATTTCTCTTTAAAAAAAAAAAAAAAAAAAAAAAAAACTTCATCAAGCCAATAGCATAAACTTCTCCTGACAGAGTATTGCAAAATCTTCTTTTCATTTTAAAATTAGTCTTCTTGGGCCATTTTTTATGGCATGTGTTAAGCCAAGAGGAAAGGTAAGGAGCTACACAAAGATTTAGTGGACAGGTTAATAGTTAATTAGCCTACATACAGTTGTGCTCAAAAGTTTAGATACTCCAGAAGAAATTTTGCTTTCTTGGCCTTTTTTCAGAGAATATATATGAATGATAGCACCAAAACGTTTTCTCCACTCATGGTTAGTGGTTAGGTGAAGCCATTTATTGTCAGACTACTGTGTTTCCTCTTTTTAAATCATAATGACCACTCAAAACATCCAAATGACCCCGATCGAAAGTTTACATACCCTGGTGATTTTGTCCTGATAACATGCACAGAAGTTGACACAAATGGGTTGAATGGCTACTAAAGGTAACATCCTTAAGGCCCCTTTACATTTAGCGATGCACCAGCGATCCCGACCACGATACGACCCGGGCAGGATCGCTGGTGAATCGCTAAATGGTCGCTAGTGAGCTGCCACACAGGCAGATCTCACAGCGATGCAGCAGCAGCGATACAGCGGTCGTTACTTACCTTTCAGACGAGGTGATCCTGACGTCCTCCCTCTCGCGTCCACGCGTCGCTCGCCGACGCCAGCAGGAAGCGCCCGACGAGAAATGGAGCTGCGCGATCTCGCACGATCAGCGACAGACAGCGGGGGAGCCGGTCGGAGGTAAGTATCACACATAGCGATATCGCTGCTGCGTCACCAAATTGGTGATGCTTTAGCGATATTGCTAGCGATATCGCTATGTGTAAAATCCCCTTTACCTGTGACAAATGCCAGGAAAATTGCTTGAGATGCAAATAAAAACCCACAAATAACATCAGCTGAAATACTGGACTCTCTGAAAACTTAGCAGTGTGGCTGTTTCAAGATGCACATTAAGGAGGCACTTGAAGAATAATGGGCTGCATGGTCGAGTCGCCAAAAGAAAGCCATTACTGCGCAAATGCCACAAAGTATCTCGCCTACAATGCGCAAAACAGCACAGAGACAAGCCTCAAAACTTCTGGAACAAGGTAATTTGGAGTGATAAGACCAAAATTGAACTTTTTGGCCACAACCATAAATGTTACATTTGGAGAGAGGTGAAGGTGACCAAGGCCTATGATGAAAGGAACACCATTTCTGCTGTAAAGCATGGAGGTGGATCACTGATGTTTTGGGGCTGTGTGAGCTGCAAAGGAAGCTTGGTCAAAGTTGAAGGAAAAATGAGTGCAGCACATTATCAGCAAATACTGGAGGCAAATTTGCAATCATCTGCCCGGAAGCTGCGCATGGGACATACTTGGACGTTCCAACATGACAACAATCCAAAACATAAGGCCAAGTCAACCTATCATCGACTACAGCAGAACAAAGTGAAGGTTCTTTAGTGTCCATCTCAGTCTCCTGACCTCAATGTCATTGAGCCACTCTGGGGAGATCTCAAGCACGCAGTTCATGCTTCACAACCCAGGAATTTACAGGAACTGGAGGCTTTTTGCCAAGAAGAGTCAACAGCTTTACCATCTGAGAAAATAAAGAACCTCATCCACAACTACCACAAAAGACTTAAAACGGTCATTGATGTTAGAGGTGGCAATACACGGTATTAAGAAATGGGGTATGTAATCTTTTGATCAGGGTCATTTGGCTTTCTTCTGGCGACTTGACCATGCAGCCCATTTTTCTTCAAGTGTCTCCTTATTGTGCATCTTGAAACAGCCACTCCGCTAGTTTTCTGAGAGTCCTGTATTTCAGCTGATATTATTTGTGGGTTTTTATTTACATCCCGAACAATTTTCCTGGCATTTGTCACAGGTGAAGATGTTACCTTTAGTAGCCATTCAAACCCATTTGTATCAACTTCTGTGCATGTTATCAGGACAAAATCACCAGGGTATGTAAACTTTTGATCAAGGTCATTTGGATGTTTTGGGATGTCATTATGATTTAAAAAGATAAAATAATACTAATCTTTATTTTTATATAGCGCTAGCATATTCCTCAGATCTTTACAGTTTGCTCACATTATCATCATCATCGCTGTCCCCGATGGGGCTCAGAATCTAAAACACAGTAGTTTGACAATAAATGGCTTCACCCAACCACTAACCATGAGTGGAGAAAAAGCTTTGGTGTTAACATTCATATTCTCGAAAAAAAAAGTCCAAGAAAGCAAAAATTCTGCCGGGGTATGTAAACTTTTGAGCACAACTGTACATTCTATCCTACGTGATAGAGATAAGTAATACGATTTGCATTGGCCTGGTTCAGTTTTCAGTTTGATCCTCCAAGCCAACTCTGAATTTTTACACCTGCATCAAGTATCCTCGATCTGGCATCCTAGGTTGACATTGCAGGACCCAGTAAGTTCCAGAAGCACCCAGGATCATGGGTACAGAAGTGAACACCAGCTGCCATGGAGGACTGTACTTGATACCGGACCAGTGCAGTACAAATTGAAGTGTTTATCTCTAATACAGTTGTGGCCAAAAGTATTGACACCCCTGCAATTTTGTCAGATAATACTCAGTTTCTTCCTGAAAATTATTGCAAACACAAATTCTTTGTTATTACTATTATCTTCATTTAATTTGTCTTAAATGAAAAAACACAAAAAGAATTGTCCTAAAGCCAAATTGGATATAATTCCACACCAAACATAAAAAAAAGAGGGTGGACAAAAGTATTGGCACTGTTCGAAAAATCATGTGATGCTTCTCTAATTTGTGTAATTAACAGCACCTGTAACTTACCTGTGGCACCTAACAGGTGTTGGCAATAACTAAATCACACTTGCAGCCAGTTGACATGGATTAAAGTTGACTCAACCTCTGTCCTGTGTCCTTGTGTGTACCACATTGAGCATGGAGAAAAGAAAGAAGACCAAAGAACTGTCTGAGGACTTGAGAAACCAAATTGTGAGGAAGCATGAGCAATCTCAAGGCTACAAGGCCATCTCCAAAGACCTGAATGTTCTTGTGTCTACCGTGCGCAGTGTCATCAAGAAGTTTAAAGCCCATGGCACTGTGGCTAACCTCCCTAGATGTGGACGGAAAAGAAAACTTGACAAGAGATTTCAACGCAAGATTGTGCGGATGTTGGATAAAGAACCTCGACTAACATCCAAACAAGTTCAAGCTGCCCTGCAGTCCGAGGGTACAACAGTGTCAACCCGTACTATCCGTCGACGTCTGAATGAAAAGGGACTGCATGGTAGGAGACCCAGGAAGACCCCACTTCTTACCCCGAGACACAAAAAAGCCAGGCTGGAGTTTGCCAAAACTTACCTGAAAAAGCCTAAAACGTTTTGGAAGAATGTTCTCTGGTCAGATGAGACAAAAGTAGAGCTTTTTGGGCAAAGGCATCAACATAGAGTTTACAGGAGAAAAAAAGAGGCATTCAAAGAAAAAAACACGGTCCCTACAGTCAAACATGGGGAGGTTCCCTGATGTTTTGGGGTTGCTTTGCTGCCTCTGGCACTGGACTGCTTGACCGTGTGCATGGCATTATGAAGTCTGAAGACTACCAACAAATTTTGCAGCATAATGTAGGGCCCAGTGAGAGAAAGCTGGGTCTCCCTCAGAGGTCATGGGTCTTCCAGCAGGACAATGACCCAAAACGCACTTCAAAAAGCACTAGAAAATGGTTTGAGAGAAAGCACTGGAGACTTCTAAGGTGACCAGCAATGAGTCCAGACCTGAATCCCATAGAACACCTGTGGAGAGATCTAAAAATGGCATTTTGGAGAAGGCACCCTTCAAATATCAGGGACCTGGAACAGTTTGCCAAAGAAGAATGGTCTAAAATTCCAGCAGAGCATTGTAAGAAACTCATTGATGGTTACCGGAAGCGGTTGGTCGCAGTTATTTTGGCTAAAGGTTGTGCAACGAAGTATTAGGCTGAGGGTGCCAATACTTTTGTCTGGCCCATTTTTGGAGTTTTGTGTGAAATAATCAATGTTTTGCTTTTTGCTTCATTCTCTTTTGTGTTTTTTCATTTAAGACAAATTAAATGAAGATAATACCAAAGAATTTGTGTTTGCAATCATTTTCAGGAAGAAACTGAGTATTATCTGACAAAATTGCAGGGGTGTCAATACTTTTGGCCACAACTGTACTTGCCTATTGTGGTCTGCGATACAAATCTGTGGATGTCGATAGACATCTCCTACCCAAAGAGTAAGCTCTGAAGTCTCGTTAGCATTTACCAGTCCATGTTTTTTCCTTGTTGGTCTGGTGCCCAATTCTTCCCGGTTGCTACACCAGTGCCAACCAAGCCTGAACAATTTCCGATAAGCCATATACTGTGATCCTGAATATAACCCATTCAGTTCCGTCTGTACAATGTGAAAACATTGCAGATTGCATACAGTCTCTTCATGTATAGTTGGGTATGGCTTTCTTAAAGAAATGTTCCTGCAGCTGATTCTGGTGTCGTACCAGCCCTGTAAAACCCATTTACAACTTCTACACTGTACAGCCTCCATGTACAAGGGGCCTTAAATTACATTCTAACTTGTATTATACAATTTCCACCCTTGTGCAAGTGTTGGGTTTGCTACAAAAAAAAACAGACGACCATTTTAAAGTACATCCCTCTGTTATGGAACCGCTATGTCAGCATGACCTTTTTTATTGTTAATTATTTATTTATTTAAATATACATATTCATTTACTATGTTTTTTTTGTATTGGTTTTGCATGTCTGCATACACTTAATGAATCCGTAATTGTGCTTAAGTAAAGTGATCGTCTTTAGTGGTCTAAATCATTCTTAATTTGTTGTAGAGCTTATTAACAAGTTAAATTTTCTGGATGAAGATCAAGACTTGGTGAACTCTGGACCCAACCCCTTCGAAAGTTCTGAAGCAACAGAACTCAATCCATTTGACACTGAAGGTAATAGGGAGGATACCAACCCATGAGGGAATAGTTAAAGGGATTTGT
Source organism: Dendrobates tinctorius (assembly GCF_039654945.1). NCBI lineage: Eukaryota > Metazoa > Chordata > Amphibia > Anura > Dendrobatidae > Dendrobates > Dendrobates tinctorius. The sequence continues at coordinate 12,924,304 of NW_027361872.1, forward strand.
GCCAGGTTTTTAAGTTATTTCCTATCCATTGAATTGGAACCTTGCAGAGCCCCATCTGAGTGGATCGTTCTTTTTATATGTGATTGTCCCACAGAGAACCTAAAAACTTGGTCCAGTCCCATTAAAGCTATTTTTAGTTTTATATTTTGTGTAAAGCCAGTTGTTTTTCATAGTGTAATTGTTTTCTTAATAATGAGCTCATTTGCTGGTTCCCCTCTTATCTTGTGATTGTTTGCACCTTGCACCTTGCGTCACTCATGTACGGGATGCATCGTGATAGAATAGATTCTCTCTGTGATGATGGATGTCCCTACAGCAGACTTTCTTCAAGTCTCCACCTATATCATCTACTATCTACATTGCATAGCAGGGGTCAGGAACCTTTGGCAAGTGACACAGCCGGCACAGGGATCACTTTTGCCTGGCACATTGGGTAACTTGCACATAAAATTGTATGGCCATTGTTGTAAGTGTGGACTGGCAAGGTCTCAGATGCATTAACAATACAATAGGATGTTGCCTTTTTTTTTTTTTGTTTTTGTTTTTTTTTAACCGATATGATGGTTCAACACACATGCCCTCCTTGCACTTTATTTGCTGTTATCCCTTGTCCGCTCAAAGAAAATAGCAGTGCCCCATTTATGTCAAGTGAGTAATCACATTTACCTGCCGGTGTTACTCAAGATTACCTATTATATGAAAATTTGAGAATCATATAAATTAGGATTTTTTTCATTGGAAGTACCAATGCACTCGAGAAACAAACTACCTTTAAGAAATATTTTTTTTTTTTTCTGCTCCAACTCCCTTCTACCAATTTGTACTTGAACTTGTGATTGAATTGTAGCTGGTGAAAATATATATTTTTTTTTTGTTTATTACTCGTGAAGATTTTGCCTGGACGTACATTTATTCATATACACCTTGCATTGGATGGACTTAGAGATTGTCTCTATACAAAATATTGCTGACCTGTCCATTCTGAGGGGGTCCAACACTCAGCACCCCTACCGATCTGCTCCACTGGATTGGTCATCAATATGGTTCATGTAAATACTTGTATTCTCCATAAAATAATAATTCTTCGCCATCTTGTTGCGCCATTCCTCTGTTATTCCTTTGGAAAATAATATGAATTATACTGACAAATTGGTGTCATCAATCTTATTGTGGAATAGGTGTGTCCTTACAGTCATAGGCTGCAGGCAGACAGTCGTATAAATCGGGCCAAGATCGGCCTGCAATGTAACGGACTGGCTGGTGGCTCTCCCGAACATGACAGCTTCATATATTTCTGTTGGGAGAGCCGCGGCCAGTCCGATCTTGGTCAGATTTTTACGTCCGTCTGACAATGTCTAATCAGTGCTCATTGCATGGAGACGCCACCTGTGTACTGGGTGGTAGGATTTCCAGAATTATTTGAACTGTATAATTTTATTGTGTACATGTAATTTTTTTTTTTTTTTTAAAGACATTACTGTTGAGAAAACCCCTTTAAAAGTAGAGGAGCCTTTTGATGATTATAACCCGTTTAAAGACCCTGAGCCCACAACATACCAGAACCCGTTTGATGAGCCTGATCCGGGGACTGACCTGGCTATTGAACTGCATAAGGAATCCCCTCCACAGCCAGCAAAGAGGAAGAATGCCAGACCTGTGGATATGACCAAATACCTCTACGCTAACAAAGCCAGACAGGAAGAGGATGAGCTCGATGAGTGAGTGGAATCTATACACCTTTATATGAACCTATGAATTTTAAGCTTTCACTGTATAAGCAGAAGTTTCTCTTAAAACAACATGGCAAGTCCAGATACCGTGTGTAACAAAAGAACATTTGATAATACGGGGTGAAATGGAGAGCTTAAGCCGCCTGACATGCACCATTCTTGAAAATTTGCTGTGCACGTTGGAAAACTGCCCGGCAATTTAAAGGCACTTCATTTCACAAATACAGAGTCCTCTTTTAACCTCTTATGTGAACCTCACACCAACACATGAAATACAATGTTATGCTGCATACCCATCATCCACCATGAAGGGGGTCTATCCATCCCAGTCACGCATGGGTTGGGAGTATCTGTCTATACATACACACAGGCCAGAGGTGGATGGGATTATTACACAGCTGAGCTGGTTGCACTATACTTTTTGCAAAATATTCAGAACATGTGCGAAATTCCAATATAGTCTGATCTTCTAATAATATTAATGCCCAAGTCTATGTATTTTGCATAACTTCTATCCGCTGGGGGTCAGTAACCTGCAGTGTCTCAGCTGTTGTGAAACTCCAATTCCCCTAGCGTACCCTGATAGCTATAGGCAGGATTTCACCCCTTCACTGTGTTAGGGTGTAGCCAGACGGCCATATCAATTGGACTGCAATGTACGGACTGGCCGGCAGCTCTCCCCACTCGAGCATTACCGCTTCATGTATTTTTATGCAGCTGTCACTCTCGGGTTGGCCAGTCCTTGCATTGCATTCCAATCTCAGTCCTACTTATATGGCCGTCTGACTGCGCCCTTACAGTGAAATCTGCAGTGAATATTACGGCAGAATCCATTTTAAGAGTTTGTTCAAATGAAGTGGGTTTTTCAAGCTTAAAAATCCACATCAAACATCTCAAAAACAAAATAAAAAATGTATTTTGGTATGGATTTTGACCTGTATTTTTGTGTGAGGAGCATTTTTTGCTCATTCATTCAGTAGTCGAATTTGGAGTGTCTTTCAAGTGCCCCATGAATTTAAATTTTGCTGTTTTTTTTTTTACACTTAGGCCGGGGTCACACTTGCGAGTGCAATGCGAGAAACTTGCGCTAGTATCTCGCCTCAGTGCCCGGCACTCGGGACCAGAGTGTGCGGCTGCATGTCTTTCTATGCAACTGAATGCTCCGGTCCGAACCGCCGGCAGCATATTGAGGCGAGAGACTCGAGCGAGTTCCTCGCATTGCACTCGCAAGTGTGACCCCGGCCTTAAAATAAAAAATACATGGAAATGCCGAACATTATATGCTTGGTTTGACTTTAAAAGTACCGGTAATTCAAAGGTGGAACTTGGTGGACATTTTGCAACCTTTTTTTTTAATCAGATAGTTTTTATTAAAAGTTTTGGAAATGACAGGCATGTACAACTTACAACATGTTATCAAACATTCCCTTCCCCCATAACACCCCCCTCCCCTTGTCCGATGGCATGGACTGGTACATAGCGAATAAACCCAATTGTATCACACAGCCAAATCACTTGAGAAAAGGCAAGAAACAACCGACAGGAGACCACCTCCAAAGCCCACCCACTAATCCAGAAGATTCAAGGCTGCCAGGCTGGGAATCTTCAACTATCCCTCCCATATTTTCCCAAAAATATGCGGCACACCTCTCCTAAGATACACAGACTTTTCCCTATATAATATTTGGTTCAACCTATTAATATATTCTTTTCTTGAGGGGATTTTGTCAGAAATCCAGTGATAAGCTATCAGCTTTCGGGCCACAAATAGCATTCTGGCCACAGCAATTTTAAGATATTGATCCCCTCCCACCTCATCAACATAACCCAGAACACAAATCATGGGGTCCCTGGGAATATCCTGTCCCGTGACCAAATGTGTAAGGCCAAGGACCATGATCCAAAATATCTGCAGGCAAGAACATGTCCACATCATGTGTAAAATGTCCGCATTATCTGTTGTGCACTTGGGGCACCTTGAATCCGACCGCAACCCTCTATTAAACAACCATTCGGGAGACCTGTATGTCCTATAGAGGACATATAGCTGAGACAGGCGGCCAGGCTCACTAAGAGACAATCTGGGAATCATCTGTAGAATCGAGTCCCACTGCTCCACTGATATCGTACCCAGCTGTTGTTCCCACTTTATCAGTGCGCCAATAGGATGCCTTGACAGGACCTGTCCAAGTAAGCCACCATACACCATTGAAATCAGTCCTCTGGTGGACCCTTGCATACCGAGCCTATGAATAAGGACGTCATGGTGTATGGTTAGGTCAACTTTTTTGCTCTGCCCCATATACGCGTGACGCAGCTGCAAATATTGATAAAACATAGAGCGTTGGGGGGGAAATTCCCGTCCCAGTTGCTCGAAAGTTTTAAAAACCCCTCCCTCCACCAGCTGCGACACCCACCATATGCCAATCCGCCTCCAGTGAGCAAAGCCTCTGAGCGTTTTCATACATGGCAAATGCTGATTGTCCCATATGGGGGAGTACTTTGTAAGACCGCGTATTCCTCTCAGCTGCCTCAGCTTATCCCATACTCTCACCATTAGAAGCACCGTAGGAAACCTGGATGCAAGAGATCGAAATCTACCCGACTCCAGACTCGACACCAGTGATCCCCGTCCCACTAAAAATTGAAGGATCTTCTGACCTCCCACCAAATCCGCCAACTCGCCCTCCTTCCCTCCTGCTACATGCTGGCACTGGGAAGACAAAAAATAAAGCCATGGGTTGGGCAATGCAAGTCCCCCCTCATCCTTAGGTTTTTGCAAGTGTCCAAGTTTAATTCTCGCTCCTTGTTTCAGCCAAACGAGCTCTCTAAAAATCATATTAATTTTATGAAACCTGTTCTGAGGAAGCCAGACAGGGGAATTATGAAGGACATATAAGAGTTGCGGCATAACTACCATCTTCAACAGATTCACTCTTCCCACTACAGAGAGGTGTAACTTTGCCCAGGACTTAACCTTCTGTTTGATCCTGTCCAACAACGGGACAAGATTTAGACTCTCATAATCTGTCAGCTTATTGGATATTTTTATGCCCAAATATTGAAGGGACGTTGCAACCGGCACACCTACCACATCGCAGGGGCTTGAGTCCAGTGGGAGGAGCGCAGACTTCTCCCAGTTAATAACCAGACCCGAGACCTCCCCAAACGCCCCAAGAAGTGTCATCGTGTTTTGTAATGATCTGTCCGCGTCCGCTAAAAATAACAGGTCGTCCGCATATAATGCTACCTTCTCCTCATGCTCCCCATACCGGAATCCCTCTATGCCAGCATCCGATCTTATCCTCGAGGCCAACGGCTCCACCGCAAAAGCAAACAGCAGCGGGGATAAAGGGCATCCCTGCCTTGTTCCTCTATGAAGTGAAAAAGGGTCAGACAACTGACCATTAGCCCTCAGCCGAGCACTCGGCTCCGAGTACAAGAGCTTGATCCAGCCAATAAAGCCCGGGCCAAAGCCCATACAGTGAAGCGTCGCCCATAAATAGTCCCACTCCACACTATCAAATGCCTTAGCGGCATCTAGGGACAGAACCACCCTCTTCCCGGCATTATCAGGCCTCACCTGCATATTCAGATATAATCTCCTAATATTCATAGCCGTCGATTTGTTGGGCATAAACCCCATCTGGTCAGGGTGTATTAACACAGCTACTACCTTTGAGAGTCGAATGGCCAGGACCTTCGCTAAAAGTTTAATGTCTAGCGTCAACAGGGAGATGGGCCTATACGACGCAGGCAGAGTTGGGTCTTTATCCTTTTTCAACAGCACGGCAATGACAGCTTCTCGCATAGACGGTGGGAGAACACCCCGTTCCAGACTATCATTAAACACTGTCAATAGAGCAGGGAGCAATACCGTTCTATACCGCTTGTATACCTCAGCTGGCAACCCATCTACCCCAGGAGCCTTACCATTGGACATGGTTCCCAGAGCCTCCTCCAACTCGTCCAGACCTAGAGGTCTATCTAGAGAGCGTCTGTCCTCAGGAGTCAACCTTGGGAGATTGGCAGCCTCCAAAAAGGAAACAACATCCTCTGTCGGGGCCCTAGCATGTGAGGAATACAAGTCAGCATAAAATATCTCTAGAATTTTTAAAATCCCCGGTGCGTCAGTGAGCAGTCGCCCATTCACATCTTGAAGACCCGCTATAACCGCCGACCCTCTCTGTGCCGATGTCACGACAGAAAGCAAATGCCCCACACTTTCCGCACTCAAAATACTGAGTAGATTGAAACAGCCGTTTTTGCGCCGCCGCCTCTAATGTCTGTTTGGTCACCTTTGACTGCGCCTCCCCCAATCGCTTCCGAGTGGCAGGTGTGCTCTGCGTTGCAAGGGCCCTTTCCGCATCCTCCAGTTCCCTAAATGTAAGTTGTGATTTTGCCCTGGAGGCTGTCTTTATTTTAGAAATCTCTCGTATGAACATTCCCCTTAAGTATGCCTTTAAGGCCTCCCAGACGATCCCAACAGAAGCCGAGCCTCTAATAAGATTAAGATATTCCTGCAACTCAGGGATAAAGCCGCCATTCTTATCGATTAGCTGCAGCCAAAACGGGTTAAGACGCCAGAGAGGTCTATCATTCCTCCCGTTCCCACCCCCCCTAAGCATGACTGAAACAGGCGAGTGATCAGATACCGTTCGCGCCAAATATTTAACCTCTAAAGTTTTACCCAGCATAAGATCATCACCCAGGGCCAGATCAATGCGAGACAGGGAAGAGTGAGTAGAGGAGAAGCACGAGAATTGACGGACGCCAGGGTTACGGCATCTCCACAAGTCGGTCAAAGCTATCTCCCGCACGAGAACCCCAAATGGCGTAAGATTACCCCCCCAGCCTCAGAGGTTCATGGCTACCCCTGTCCCAGTGTGAATCCAGAATATTATTAAAATCTCCCACCACCAAATGCGGAACCCCCGGAAAATCTCTCAGAATGGCCAGAACTTTATAGATAACTCTACTGCTATAAGGCGGAGGTACATATATAGACGTCAAAACCAGTGGGATGGAAAAGATTGTACAAGATAAAAGGACGAATTGCCCCTCTGTGTCCACCACCACTCGGTGGCACTTAAATTGAGTCCTGGAGTGAATCAATATACTAACCCCCCTAGAGTATTGGGAATGAGTAGAGTGAAAGCCCGCCTGTACCCATCTCTTATCCAGGATTCCCAGCGTCTCCTGTGTGAGATGCGTCTCCTGCAAACAAACAACCGCCGGCTTCTGGTCCGCTATGAAGGAGAATATGGCCTGTCGTTTTACTGGCGACTTCAACCCCCTGATATTCCAACTAAGTATCTTAAGATCAGCCATTATCGTACCATAGCATATTGCCTACCATCTCCCCCCCGGCCGTACCATAGCCAATATTGAAATGTACAAGCATGCCAAAGGACATTTTGAACCCAATCCCTCCCCCCTCCCCCCAAAAAACACCCTCCAACAATTCCTTGGGCTGAACCAAGGGTGCAACAAGTAAGGGTACTGTCGAACCCTTCCACCCCATTCAGCAGGCGCTTCAATTCCTGTTCACTACCCGCATTTGACAGGATACAACCCCACAGCACTTTGCATTGTCCCTTATCCATATTCAGATTAAGGCCCCACAAGGACCACAAATTCTTAAAAAAAGAACAGCATATAACAGAATAATAAAAGAATAGATAGAAATATAACTTCTTAGGCAGTCCATTGCATCAGGACCGCAGACTCCAACCGCATGACTCCATAACATCTAAGCAAGTCGAGAAACCATCAGCCACATTCCTGCTCCTCCCTCTCCTTCCTCAATTGTCGCTCGTTAAGGTCCAACCAGTCCACGGCTTCCCTGGGGTCCAGAAAAAAGTGGCTTTTATTCCAGGCCTCAACACGCAATTTAGCCGGGAAAAACATGGAGTACTTGACGCCGCAGGCTCTCAGACGCTTCTTGATGTCTATGAACTTCGCTCTCATCTTCTGAACTTCCGGCGAAAAGTCCGGGTAAATGGAGACTCTGGATCCCTCCATTGTAAGGTCAGGGTGTTCTCTCGAGTATCTAAGGATAGCGTCTCTGTCCCTGTAATGAAGGATTTTAGCCAGCACAGGTCTTGGTGGATGACCAGGGAGGGGGGGCCGAGTCGGGACTCTGTGTGCTCTTTCCACTGCATACAGGTGTGTTAGATTGTCCTCACCTACTGTTTCTTTAAGCCATGTTTCAATGAAGGCAGTAGGATTCTTTCCCTCACAACGCTCTGGCATGCCCACAATACGAACATTATTCCGTCTGGATCTATTTTCAAGGTCATCAGTTTTAGCCCAGACAGCTGCCATATCCTTCTTGAGCTCTGTACAATGCTGTCCTGAGTCAGAGGCAGAATTCTCCACAGCACCCATACGCTTTTCCAGCTGGCTTGTTCTGTCTCTAACACTGTGCAGGTCATGTCGCACAGTCTGCATGGACTCCTGCAGAAAGCCCAGTTGCGTCAGGACATGTGAGATCGCAGTCCCACAGTGCACCACTGCCAGCATTACATCTTTGTTGGTGGGCTCGTCTGGAACTTGTAATTGCAATGCTGTGAGGTGTTGTTTATTTCTTTCCACCAGATCACTCCAGCTAGGCTCAGCTCCCTTCCCCCCCTGCTCTCTGGCATGGGCAGCCTCCTCCTCCTCCCCCATTCCCGGGCTCATGTCCTCTGCCACAGTCTCCTGGTCCAAATCAGATTCCTGGTGAGACTCCTGTTCTGCCTCAGCCGTGCGGGCAAAGCGCTGCAGCCTGGCCGCCACTGCCCTGTTCCTAGCCGCGCTGTCTTCTGTGGCCTCCTCCAAAGCGCGCGCTGAGGCGGCGGCGCCATCTTGGCTCCCCGCTCCATCCTCTCCTGCCACCCTTCTCTGACCTCTTTTCCCCATATCCTGGGGTGAAGCGGCAATCTCCGGTGCCCCGCGGTGTCCACCGACTCCGGTGCAGCCTCCAGGGGTTATACTAGCCGTGCTGTGGGGACGAAACGGCTGAATAAAGCAGGAATATGCGGGAGCTCAGCGGGCACACGTCCTCCTCACATGCCGCTCAGGCCACGCCCCATTTTGCAACCTTATTAACCATGTAACTCTTTTTCAAAGAGTATTTGAAACAATTTTATTTGTTTTTTGAAGCAGAATTTACTCCAAATGTCATATCAAAAACTCAGTAAATTTTGCAGCAGATTCATGAATAGCTCCATAGTGGGAAAAAAAAGAAACCATTTGTGGCTTTACTTTTACTGTAAAGAATCATGTGCTTGTTTGTCTTTTACATCACCAGGGTAATCAGTATGGATGCGTCATAGCGGGACTTAAAAATACAGTGAGTTTTCTGCTATGGATTTGGGTGCTGACAATCTGTCCAGTATTACCTTACCAGGGATATACTTTCTAAGAAATTCCATCAGCACATTGCAGGAAAAATCTGTAGCGGAAATCGATCTGCCCTACAGATTTGAAATCCACAGTATGTGCGTTTGTTGCAGTTATTGCCGCCACTGACTTTTTGGGGATAAAGGAGCCCAAACACTTAGACCGAAGTCTTCTGAACTCGTTGACATCACCTGGATCGCCTGACAGTCTAATGTGCATGGGCGCCTCCCAACTGTACCTGGTAGATGATCTCAAGGGAGGAGTTAAGGATCCGTCCCTTAGGATTTCTAGTAACCAGTCCTTTATTTTGTCCAGGTGATAAGCCTCTGCCAGAGGCGTTTGACGGCAACCCTTTCTTAGAGAACCCAGGAGTGATCGCCGGACAGCTGTCTAATGTGTATTTGGGCCTTTAAAGGGTTTGTTCACTATTGGACAACCCCAACTTAATTTAAGATCCTAATGAAAAATAGAAGCAACGTATCACCTCCTCCTGTGCGTTGTTCCCTGCTACTGTTCCCGGAGAATAAAGGGACTTTCTGTATCACATAAGGGTTGCAGTCAATGAGCTACTGCCTTTACCAACTCATCAGAACAAATGTGTCACTCTCCGGGAACAGAAGGGGAGAATACTGTTTTGTTTTTTATTAGGGTTCCTGAATTGATTAGGCTGGGATTGTCCAGTACGTTATTAAAAGGGATATACCGCACACTCATATGAGAAATAAAATGACAACCCCTTAAAGTCTCAGATTGGGTGTGCCATGTCCCTTTTAGTAATGTATCCCTTTCCTTTATCTTTCTGCAGGTTAGTCATTGACTCACTTAGCAGTGTGACAAAACCATGTCTAGACTGCCAGGATTCAGCTGGTTTTATCCCCTCCTTGTAATTTGGATGATAGAAGTTCTGGTTATGAAGCCAATTTCTGATCTATATTGCCAATAAATCCTCTTTTATTTGCTATTGTAAGAGTAAAATAGTTTATATAAAGTTAATTAAGCAGAATTTCGGAGAGGTAAGAGTTGATATAATAATATAATCTAATATAATGTACAGGGCGTGTGGCTGCGATGCAGGGAACGTCACATTAAAAATCTAATTTAGCTGCAAAATTGCAGGTGGACATTCAGATCTTTCAGGTTAGGTGTGGATTTATTTTGCAGTGATTAAACAATTATATTTAAATACTTTTTTTGTACCATATTAATAATCCCGGATGCCTTTTCCCTATTTGTATTTATGATTGCAAACTTAATTAGTTTATGCTACTGATTCTCTTATCTGTCCTGAGGCCGAGCCAACATTGCAAAAGGAGGCTGCAATAATTATTTCCAAAACTTTAAATATGTATTTGCACTGTTTTTACAATTAATTTAGGTCTCTTCTGTATTATTATTATATTATTGTACTAGTATACATTTAAGGGATAATAGGTTAAAGGGTTTGTCCAGTCCCCAAAATATATACGGTACATAAATGAGCTATGAAAAAGTTACCAAAGTAGTTTAATTATGCAACCAGTTAGGGCTCGTACAGCCGAAATCCACTCATATATGCATGAGCCCTTAGATGTTGAAGTTTTGGGTCCAGCAGGTTCATTTCTGGCTCTGCTATCTTCAGAGGGCAGCGATTCCTATACGGATACATGATTAGTCCTGTGTGTGGAGGGCGCTGGCCGGCTGCTTGTTTAATAAAATCTGCCACTTAGTCTGGTGAAATGTATTTACAGTTTGAGACAAAGTGTAGGAAAACGTTTCAGTCATTAGACCTTCATCGGTAATACACTAGTTAGATTCAAATAGATTTAGAAAGGTTCAAACATATAGTATACATGTATCTGGCTCTTTGTTGTTTCAAGCATATGCTTGTGTCTAGAGAAGAGGGGAGCCCGTTACTGCCCACAAGATGGTGGTTCACGTCGCTGTGATGACCGTACCGTGACCGTGTGATGACCAGGAAAAGAACATGTACTAGAAGTGAAGTTGCCATATCCGGGTCTGGAGCTGATATCTTACCATAAGGGTATATAAATATACAGTTGTGCTCAAAAGTTTACATACCCCTGGCAGAAATTTTGTTTTCTTGGCCTTTTTTCAGAGAATTTGAATGACAACACCAAAACTTTTTCTTCACTCATTGTTAGTGGTTGGATGATGCCATTTATTGTGAAACTACTGTGTTTTCTCTTTTTAAATCATAATGACAACCCAAAACATCCAAATGACAGCAATTGTGCAAGTTCTCCTACTTAAAGTTATGTAATTGACATCATAGGTAGACCACAACTATGAGAGTCAAAATGAGAAAACAAATCCAGAAAAATCACTTGGTCCAGTTCATCTCAGTATTTTGTTATGTATCCTTTGTTGGCAATGACAGAGGTCAAATTTTTTCTGTAAGTCTTCACAAGGATGACACATGCTGTTGGCAGTACGTTGGCCCATTCCTCCATGCAGATCTCCTCTAGTGCAGTGATGTTTTGGGCCTGTCGCTGGGCAACATGGATTTTCAAATTCCTCCAAAGGTTTGCTATGGGGTTGAGATCTGGAGACTGGCTAGGCCACTCCAGAACCTTCATATGCTTCTTAGGCTAGTTTCACACTAGCGTTTGAGCGCAGCGACGGCCTGCGCACGGCCGCCGCTAAGCCCCGCCCCCTGCCGTGCCCCCGCCGGTAGCTCCGCCCACCGGCGCATGACGCTGCATGCGCCCTGCGTCCCCTATCTTTATCACAGGGGGTGCAGGCCGTGCGCAGTATGCGTTTGGCGGCGCATGCGTCCTTTTGACGGTGCGCCGACCTGCGGCAAACGCAACCTGCTGGAGTTTGGTTGCATCGGTGCACCGTCAAAAAGGCGCATGCGCCGCCAAACGCATACTGCGCACGGCCTGCGCCCCCTGTGATAAAGATAGGGGACGCAGGGCGCATGCAGCGTCATGCGCTGGTGGGCGGAGCTACCGGCGGGGTGCAGCAGGGGGCGGGGCTTAGCGGCGGCCGTGCGCAGGCCGTCGCTGCGCTCATAAACGCTAGTGTGAAACTAGCCTCACAAAGCCTCTCCTTTGTTGCCCTGGCGGTGTGCTTGGGATCATTATTATGCTGAAAGACCCATCCACGTTTCATCTTCAGTGCCCTTGCTGATGGAAGGAGGTTTGCACTCAAAATCTCAAGATACATGGCCCCATTCATTTTTTCATGTACATGGATTAATTGTCCTGGTCACTTTGCAGAGAACCAGCCCCAAAGCATGATGTTGCCACCCCCATGCTTCACAGTAGGTATGGTGTTCTTTGGATGCAACTCGGCATTCTCTATTCTCCAAACACTACGAGTTTTGATTCTACCAGTTTCTACTTTGGTTTCATCAGACCATATGACATTCTCCCAATTCTCTTCTGGATAATCCAAATGTTCTCTAGCAAACTTCAGACGGGCCGAACATGTACTGGCTTAAGCAGGGGGACACCTCTGGCACTGCAGGATCTGGCGGCATAGTGTGTTACAAATGGTAGCCTTTGTTACTGTGGTCCCAGCTCTATGCAGGTCATTCACTAGTTCCCCCGTGTGGTTCTGGTATTTTTGCTCACTGTCCTTGTGATCATTTTGACCCCACGGGGTGAGATCTTGCGTGGAGCCCCAGATCGAGGGAGATTATCAGTGGTCTTATATGTCTTCCATTTTCTTATTATTACTCCCACTGTTGATTTCATCACATCACGTTGCTTGCCTATTGCAGATTCAATCTTCCCAGTGTGGTGCAGGGCTACAATTTTGCTCTGGTGTCCTTCGACAGCTCCTTGGTCATCACCATAGTGGAGTTGGCGTGTGACTGTTTGAGGTTGTGTACAGGTGACTTTTACACTGATAACAAGTTCAAACAGGTGCCATTACTGCAGGTAATGAATGGAGCACAGAGGAGCCTCTTAAAGAAGAAGTTATAGGTCTGTGAGAGCCAGAAACCTTGCATAATTTTAGGTGACCAAATAGTTATTTTCCACCATAAATTTGAAAAATAAATCTTGCAAATCAGACAAGGTGATTTTCTGGATTTGTTTTCTTATTTTGACTGCCATAGTTGTGGTCTACCTATGATGTCAATTACAGGCCTCTCTCATCTTTTTAAGTGGGAGAACTTGCACAATTGGTGGCAGACTAAATACTTCTCCCCCACTGTGTGTGTGTGTATAAAAATATATATATATATATATATATATATATATATATATATATATATATATAATGTGTATATATACAATATACACATATATATATAGCTGTGTGGCAGGGTGAATTGTCCTGCTGGAAAAAACAGTCCTCAGAGTTGGGGAACATTGCCTGAATCAACTGTTTTTCCAGGATAACCTTGTATGCGGCTTGATTCATACGTCCTTAGCAAAGATTAATCTGCCCAGTTCCAGTCTTGCTGAAACATCCCTAGATCATCACCGATCCTCCACCAAATTTCACAGTGGGTGCAAGACACTGTGGCTTGTACGCCTTTCCAGGTCTCCGTCTAACCATTAGATCAAGGTTCCCCCAACTCCAGTCCTCAAGGCCCACCAACAGGTCGTTTTCAGGATTTCCCTTGTATTGTACAGGTGATGCAATTATCACGTGGGCAATACTAAGGAAATCCTGAAAACATGACCTGTTGGTGGGCCTTGAGGACTGGAGTTGGGGAACCCTGCATTAGATGACCAGGTGTTGGGCAAAGGTTGAAATTAGACTCCTCAGAGAAGATTACCTTACTCCAGTCCTCTATGGTCCAGTCCTTATGGTCTTTGGCAAACTTCCGCCTGTCTCTCCTTTGCTTCTCATTGATGAAAGGCTTTTTTCCACCTTTTACATGACCTGAGCCCTGCGTCTAGGAGCCTGTTACGGACTGCTCTTGCCATGCACTTCACCCCAACTGCCATTTGCCATTCCTTTTGTAGGTCACTTGATGTCGTCCTGCGGTTGCTGAGTGACATTCGAATAAGATGACGATCATCCCGGTCTGTGAAGAGTTATTTTTGCCCTCTGCCGGTCTGTAGCTTTGTTGTCCCCAATGTCTGCTGCTTGACCTTGTTGTAATGGACTGCCATCTTAGAAATTTTAAGGATGGAGGCAACATGACGCTCACTGTATCCCCCTGCTAGTAAAGCCAGAATTTAGCCCTTCTTTTCCTCACTCAAGACTTTTCTTTTCTACTACTTTGGCATGGTTAAAAGTTATTTTTTCATTCCTGTTAACTTTGGGATATTACTAGCACTTGTTTTGCCATCCAGCTTGTCCTATTGCAAGAGGATTGTGAACACCACAGCAGGGAGTTTTATACTTTGCTTCGTTAAATAAGATTGGGTTCAGGTGATCACCTAATCAGAAGCACATTAAGTAGAATGAGGTGTACTCTGGTTGGAATTCAACTGACACTGGAATGGAAGTCAGACATGTAGAGAAGCTGATTTCTATAAAACAGTGGTCTCTTATTTTTTTTACTAGAACTGTATATACACTGCTCCAAAAAATAAAGGGAACACTCAAATAACACATCCTAGATCTGAATGAATAAAATATTCTCATTGAATACTTTGTTCTGTACAAAGTTGAATGTGCTGACAACAAAATCACACAAAAATCATTAATGGAAATCAAATTTATTAACCAAGGGAGGCCTGGATTTGGAGTCACACAAAATTAAAGTGGAATGTAATGTCCTTAAAACAAGTCAAAATGATGCTCAGTATTGTGTGTGGCCTCCAAGTGCCTGTATGACGACCCTACAATGCCTGGGCATGCTCCTGATGAGGCGGCGAATGGTCTCCTGAGGAATCTCCTCCCAGACATGGACTAAAGCATCTGCCAACTTCTGGACAGTCTGTGGTGCAACTTGACGTTGGTGGATGGTGCGAGACATGATGTCCCAGATGTGTTCAATCGGATTCAAGTCTGGGGAACAGGCAGGCCAGTCCATATCTTCAATGCCTTCATCTTGCAGGAACTGCTGACACACTCCAGCCACATGAGGTCTGGCATTGTCCTGCATTAGGAGGAACCCAGGGCCAACCGCACCAGCATATGGTCTCACAAGGGGTCTGAGGATTTCATCTCTCTACCTAATGGCAGTCAGGCTGCCTCTGGCAAGCACATGGAGGGCTGTGCGGCCCTCCAGAGTAATGCCACCCCACACCATTACTGACCCACTGCCAAGCCGGTCATGCTGAAGGATGTTGCAGGCAACGGATCGCTCTTCACGGCGTTTCCAGACTCTGTCATGTCTGTCACATGTGCTCAGTGTGAACCTGCTTTCATCTGTGAAGAGCACAGGGTGCCAGTGGTGAATTTGCCAATCTTGGTGTTCTGTGGCAAATGCCTAGCGTCCCACGGTGTTGGACTGTGAGCACAACCCCCATCTGTGGATGTTGGCCAGTCAGACCATCCTCATGGATTCGGTTTCTAACCTTTTGTGCAGACACATGCACAGCCTGCTGGAGGCCATTTTGCAGGGCTCTGGCAGTGCTCCGCCTGTTCCTCCTTGCACACAGGCTGAGGTAGCGGTCCTGCTGCTGGGTTGTTGCCCACCTACGGCCCCCTCCACGTCTCCTGGTGTACTGGTCTGTCTCCTGGTAGCGCCTCCAGCCTCTGGACACTACGCTGACAGACACAGCAAACCTTCTTGCCACAGCTCGCATTGATGTGCCATCCTGGATGAGCTGCACTACCTGAGCCACTTATGTGGGTTGTAGAGTCCGTCTCATGCTACCACAAATGTGAAAGCACAAACAACATTCAAAAGTGACCAAAACATCAGCCAGAAAGCATTGGTACTGAGATGTGGTCTGTGGTCCCCACCTGCAGAACCACTCCTTTATTGTGTGTCTTGATAATTGCCAATAATTTCCATCTGTTGTCTATTCCATTTGCACAACAGCATGTGAAATAGATTGTCAAACAGGGTTGCTTCCTAAGTGGACAGTTTGATTCCACAGAAGTTTAATTTACTTGGAGTTACATTCTCTTGTTTAAGTGTTCACTTTATTTTTTTGAGCAGCGTGTAGTTTCATTGCAGGCATTTGGTAAATTCAAAAAAGTTATTTTTTCTCTCACTAATGTACACTCTGCATCCCATCTTGACTAAAAAAAAAAAACAGATATGTAGAATTTTTTGCAAATTTATTAAAAAAAGAAAAACTGAAATATCACATGGTCATAACAGACTCTTTGCTCAGACACTCATATGTAAGTCACATGCTGTCCATTTCCTTGTGATCCTCCTTGAGATGGTTTTACTCCTTCATTGGAGTCCAGCTGTGTTTAATTAAATTGATAGGACTTGATTTGTAAAAGCGCACACCTGTCTATATAAGAGCTCACAGTGCATGTCAGACCAAATGAGAATCATGAGGTCAAAGGAACTGGCCAAGGAGCTCAAACAGAACTGTGGCAAGGCACAGATCAGGCCAAGGTTACAAAAGAATTTCTGCAGTACTCAAGGTTCCTAAGAGCACAGTGGCCTCCATAATCCTTAAGTGGAAGAAGTTTTGGCCCACCAGAAGTCTTCCTAGACCTGGCCATTCAGCCAAACTGAGCAATCGTGGGAGAAGAGCCTTGGTGAGAGAGGTAAAGAAGAACCCCAAGATCACTGTGGCTGACCTCCACAGTTGCAGTAGGGAGATGGGAGAAAGTTCCACAAAGTCAACTCTCACTGCAGCCCTCCACCAGTTGGGCCTTTATGACTGAGTGGCCCGATAGAAGCCTCTCCTCAGTGCAAGATATATGAAAGCCCGCATAGAGTTTGCTTATAAACACATGAAGGACTCCCAGACTATGAGAAATAAGATTCTGTGGTCTGATGAGACGAAGGTTGAACTTTTGGTGCTAATTCTAAGCGTTATGTGTGGAGAAAACCAGGCACTGCTCATCACCTGCCCAGTACAATCCCAACAGCGAAACATGAACAGTCTATAATTTTAAGGGTAGGTTAATATTAACATTGAGAGATAGTATATCAAAAATAAAATCTAGAAAATCACATTGTATAAGTTTATTTGCATTTTGCAGTGAGCAACCATTAAGAGTTCTGGCTCCTACAGACCAGTTAGACAGTCATAATCATCTCGTTACCTGCATTAAAGACAGCTGTCTTACATAGTCACCTTTATTAATGACTCCTGTCCACAGACTCAATCAGTCAGACTCTAACCTCTACAACATGGGCAAGACCAAAGAGCTTTATAAGGATGTCAGGGACAAGATTATAGACCTGCACAAAGCTGGAATGGGCTACAAAGCCATAAGTAAGACACTGGGTGAGGAAGAGACAACTGTTGGATGCAATAGTAAGAAAATGGAAGAAATACAAAATGACTGTCAATCGACATCGATCTGGGGGCAACATGCAAAATCTCTCATCATGGGGTATCCTTGGTAATGAGGAAGGTGAGCGATCAGCCTAAAACTACACGGGGGGAACTTGTTAATGATCTCAAGGTAGCTAGGACCACACTCACCAAGAAAACCAATGGTAACACATTACGCTGTAAAGCTTTCAAATCCTGCAGTGCCCGCAAGGTCCCCCTGCTCCAGGAGATACATTTGCAGGCCCGTCTGAAGTTTGCCAATGAACACCTGGATGATTCTACAAGTGATTTGGAGAAGGTGCTGTGGTCAGATGAGACAAAAATTCAGCTCTTTGGCATTAATTCAACTTGCTGTGTTTGGAGGAAGAGAAATGTCGCCTATGACCTAAAGAAAACCGTCCCCGCTGTCAAGCATGGAGGTGGAAACATTATGTTTTGAGGGTGCTTCTCTGCTAAGGGAACAGGACTACTTCACCACATCAATGAGAGAATGTATGGAGCCATGTACCGTAAAATGCTGAGTGACAACCTCCTTCCCTCCATCAGGACATTCAAAATGGGTTGTGGCTGGGTCTTCCAGCAAGGCAATGACCCAAAACATACAGCCAAGGCAACAAAGGAGTGGCCCAAAAAGAAGCACATTAAATACATGGAGTGGTCTATCCAGTCTCCAGACCTTAATCCCATAGAAAACTTAAGAGGGAGTTTAATCTCCGAGTTGCTAAGCAACAGTCTCAAAATCTTAAAGATTTAGAGATGATCTGCAAAGAGGAGTGGACCAAAATTCCTCCTGACATGTGTGCAAACCTTATAATCAAGTACAAAAAATGTTTGACTGCTGTGCTCGCCAACAAGGGTTTTGCCGCCAAGTATTAAGTCTTGTTTGCCAGAGGGATCAAATACTTATTTCTCACTGCGAAATGCAAATATATAATTTATACAATGTGATTTTCTGGATTTTATTTTTGATATTCTGTCTCAATGTTAAAATTAACCTACCCTTAAAATTATAGACTGTTCATGTCTTTGTCAGTGGGCAAACTTAGGCTAAGTTCACATTTGCGTATATGTGCGCAGCGTATCATCTGCATGCGCAAACGGTTGCTAATGCAGTGTTTTGGCTTGCGTTATTTATCCGCATGCGTTCGATAGGATAATGCTTTTCCAGGAGAATTTCCTTGGATGTGTGGCATGGCAAGATGAAATGGATAGCCGCTAACATGTACCTGTAATGTTTGCTGACTAATAATAAAACACCTCTAGTGAAACACCCGTTTTTATCTCAACAAAATACACACGTGTGTGTTTGTGTAAAGAGACAAAGAAAACACCGTGATTGTGCAAACAAAACCAAATTTTTATTGAAAAATAAATCATTAGCTTTGGGGTATGTCGGAGGGTGAGATATTGTGGACGTGGGGGTTGTGGAGCTGGGATGAGTGGCTACTGTGAGTGGATGACGAAGGGGTTCCAGGAGAAGGGCCTATAAAATGCATGGGGTCTGGGAGGTCATGGATGGGGTCTGGGAGGTCATGGATGGGAGTAGACACACTAGGAGTGGAATCGTGGGAAAGGAGAGACACATTGGAAGGGAGAGACAAATTAGAAAACAGAGACACATTGGTAGGTGAGGGTGGAGTTGGTTGGACAGTTTTGGGGCGACGTTTGGTGCTCCTAGTCTTCCTCTTCTGGCGGTACTAAGCAGAGCTGGTACTGGACATCTGTTTCCTGCTTTTTTTTCCTTGGGTTTGTGGGAGTGGTGGCTTCAGGCTGGCGTGCTGCAGGACTCTGCATGGTGGTGGCTACAGGCTGGTGTGCTGCAGGACTCGGCATGGTGGTGGCTTGTGGCTGGTGTGCTGCAGGACTAAGCATGGTGGTGGCTTGAGGCTGGCGTGGTTCAGGACTGTGCATGGTGGTGGCTTTAGGATGGAGTGCTGCAGGACTCGGCATGTGGTGGCTTCAGACTGGCGTGGTTCAGGACTCGACATGGTGGTGGCTTCAGACTGGCATGCTGCTGGACTCTGCATCGTGGTGTAGCTGTGTAGTGGTGGAATAGCCCTGGTGTCCAGCAGTGGTGGTGTTGGATAGGTCGCCGTCTTCTGCCACTGCCCTTATTGCTGTGTTGCAAATGCCATGTGTGGCTGCTGGTAGTTCTGGGAGGACTGCTGCATTGCCTGGCTGTAAGCAGCCTGGCAGGCCTGCATCACATTCAGGTGGAGTTCAGGTGTAAGGTTTTCCAACATGCCCCGCTCTACAGAAGAAAAAAATGTCATGACGGTCTCTGAAGGTCCGCTTCCAGGTGGTCAAGGCATGTGTTGACTTCCTGAAAAAGTGTGTTCAAATGGGTGAACCCACTTTCCAGTCTATATACAATCGCCTTCTGCCCATTCTGGAAGACGGAGCCTAAGTGAAGAAACTTGGGCATGACTGGCCTGTCCCAGGCCCTCTGACGCTGGCGAGAATACCCAAAAAAAACAGTGGCAGATGACTGGGAGAGGGGAAAACCTGTTGGACCGGCTGCCTGTTCCCCAGCCTGTGAAGCATGCCCACTTGCTGCATCGCTGGTGGATGACTGGGACTGTTCGGTGGCTGGTCGATGAAGGGCCGCTCCAACAGAGGACGATCCAGGTTCGTTGGTGCTGCTCCAGGTTCTGTGAGGAAAAGAAATGAGAAACATTACTATTAAAAAATAAAAATTGTAAAAGCGCCAACATATCCTGTGGAATAGAAAAATTCAGATGTTATACCATGGAATATAGCACAAAAATACTTGCGTTCGATGAGCAGCCTCAGGAGGAGAGATTACGATGGTACTTATATTTTGCAATCTTTGGAGCAGCACCACTTCGTACTAGGTTCTCCTCTCTCATGTCCTTATTGAAGCGATCCTTCATCGAACGCCAAAGGACTTTTACTCTCTTCACTGTGCAGGAGGACGAAAAAAATTGTACAACGATGCACCTTTTACAGGATCACTGCCACGTCAGACCGCATTGCAATACTTACGAAAACCCTTTGACTTGTGGCCTTGCATGGTCCTAATCATCCATTAGCGATCTGGCCACTTCATCCCAGAGTTGTCTAATCACCACAGTGTCCGAGTGCTGCCGATTACGGGTGTCCCACAACGCGACTCGCTCTTGGACCAGCGTAATCAAGAGGTCATTGTCAATGGTGGCTTCCTCACGTTGTGGAACCTAGAAATCAAAGAAACACATTAGTCGTATACTTGTAAAGATAAAACAGTGAAACCAAAAACAGTCAAGAATACTTACACTCCATCTTTCCACATGAGGAACTTGGGCCCGAGTCAACAGCTCCTGCTCTTTCGCACTTGAACTGTTTTGTAAATAAAATACATGATTTTACCACGTGTCATATTGACAGTCAATACATACCTATCAGTACACCAAATGTCCTCACTTCATCAGTCTCCTGTCCACTCATGGAGAAATTCTGGTCTTCACTTGAGGACATCTTTGAAGACGTCTGCAAGAGAGACAGAAGTGACCACAGACTGCAGTGAGAGAGACAGACAGACATTTTCATAGCTTCTATACTCACATCCAGAATGAAATCCAGAGTCTTGGCAGCAGATCCACTGGCTTGTAATAGCATCCAGAGGCTTGAGAGTACTGGACTTCCAGTGCCCACACCCTCTTTTTATACAGCTTTGTTTTGGGGGTGGCTGAAACCAGTTCCTGGACCTGCTCATTCTGAAGTGTGCATGCGTACGCATGTCCTTGCATACCAATGCGTTCTCATAGACAGTAATGCATTGTTTTGATGCATTTCATCCAAACTCATCCGCGTGTGTATGGCTGCGCATATTTGACGCCTCAAAAAATGCAACATGTTGCTTTAGCCACACACAGCGAAATGATGCATGCGTATGCATCCGCAAGTGAACGCATGCAAACGCATATCCCTGCGTACACCATGTTAAAGATATGTACGCATGATGCATGCGGATCTATGCGGATCAGACGCTGCGCACAGATACACAAATGTGAAACCAGCCTTACAAAATCAGCAAGGGATCAAATACTTCTTTCCTTCACTGTATATACAGTGGGGGAAATAAGTGTACTGCTGTGCAGCTTAGAGCTGCATCTTCAGTAAAACAATTGCTCCCCATAATCATGTAGAAAAATCCAAGAAAAAAATCATGAGCGGTGTGTGTGCGTGTACGTATGTATGTGTGTGTGTGTGTGTGTGTATATAAATGTATGTATATATATATATATATATATATATATACATACAGTTAGGTCCATGTATTTTTGGACAGAGACAACATTTTTCTAATTTTGGTTCTAGACATTACCACAATGAATTTTAAACAAAACAATTCAGATGCAGTTGAAGCTCAGACTTTCAGCTTTCATTTGAGGTTATGCACATTAAAATTGGATGAAGGGTTTAGGAGTTTCAGCTCCTTAACATGTGCCACCCTGTTTTTAAAGGGACCAAAAGTAATTGGACAATTGACTCCAAGGCTATTTCATGGACAGGTGTGGGCAATCCCTTCGTTATGTCGATAAAAGGCCTGGAGTTGAATTGAGGTGTGGTGCTTGCATTTGGAAGGTTTTGCTGTGAAGGAAACATGCGGTCAAAGGAGCTCTCCATGCAGGTGAAGCAAGCCATCCTTAAGTTGCAAAAACAGAAAAAACCCATCTGAGAAATTGCTACAACATTAGGAGTGGCAAAATCTACAGTTTGGTACATCCTGAGAAAGAAAGATAACGCACTGGTGAACTCATCAATGTAAAAAGACCTGGGCGCCCACAGAAGACAACAGTGGTGGATGATCGCAGAATAATCTCCATGGTGAAGAGAAACCCCTTCACAACAGCCAACCAAGTGAACAGCACTCTCCAGGAGGTAGGCGTATCAATATCCAAATCTACCATAAAGAGAAGACTGCATGAAAGTAAATACTGAGGGTTCACTGCACGGTGCAAGCCACTCATAAGCATCAAGAATCAAAAGGCTAGACTGGACTTTGCTAAAAAAAAATCTAAAAAAAAAGCCAGTTCGGGAAGAACATTCTTTGGACAGATGAAACCAAGATCAACCTCTACCAGAATGATGGAAAGAGAAAAGTATGGCGAAGGCGTGGTACAGCTCATGATCCAAAGCATACCACATCATCTGTAAAACACGGCGGAGGCAGTGTGATGGCTTGGGCATGCATGGCTGCCAGTGGCACTGGGTCACTAGTGATTATTGATGTGACACAGGACAGAAGCAGCCGAATGAATTCTGAGGTATTCAGAGCCATACTGTGTGCTCAGATCCAGCCAAATGCAGCCAAACTGATTGGTCGTCGTTTCATACTACAGATGGACAATGACCCAAAACATAAAGCCAAAGCAACCCTGGAGTTTATTAAAGCAAAGAAGTGGGATATTCTTGAATGGCCAAGTCAGTCACCTGATCTCAACCCAATTGAGCATGCATTTCACTTGTTAAAGACTAAACTTCAGACAGAAAGGCCCACAAACAAACAGCAACTGAAAACCACCGCAGTGAAGGCCTGGCAGAGCATCAAAAAGGAGGAAACACAGCGTCTGGTGATGTCCATGAGTTCAAGACTTCAGGCAGTCATTGCCAACAAAGGGTTTTCATCCAAGTACGAGAAATGACCATTTTATTTACAATTATTTAATCTGTCCAATTACTTTTGGTCCCTTTAAAAACAGGGTGGCACATGTTAAGGAGCTGAAACTCCTAAACCCTTCATCCAATTTTAATGTGGATACCCTCAAATGAAAGCTGAAAGTTTGAACTTCAACTGCATCTGAATTGTTTTGTTTAAAATTCATTGTGGTAATGTCTAGAACCAAAATTAGAAAAATAATGTCTGTGTCCAAATATATATATATATATATATATATATATATATACACACACACACACAGTACAGACCAAAAGTTTGGACACACCTTCTCATTCAAAGAGTTTTCTTTAGTTAGTCATGAAAATTGTAGATTCACTCTGAAGGCATCAAAACTATGAATTAACACGTGGAATTATATAATTAACAAAAAAGTGTGTAACAACTGAAAATATGTGTTATATTCTAGGTTCTTCAAAGTAGCCACCTTTTGCTTTGATTACTGCTTTGCACACTCTTGGAATTCTCTTGATGAGCTTCAAGAGATAGTCACTGGAAATGGTTTTCGCTTCACAGGTGTGCCCTGTCAGGTTTAATAAGTGGGATTTCTTTCCTTATATATGAGGTTGGGACCATCAGTTGTGTTGTGCAGAAGTTTGGTGGATACACAGCTGATAGTCCTACTGAATAGACTGTTAGAATTTGTATTATGGCAAGAAAAAAGCAGCTAAATAAAGAAAAATGAGTGGCCATCATTACTTTAAGAAATGAAAGTAATTCTGAAAAATTGGGAAAACTTTGAAAGTGTCCCCAAGTGCATTGGCAAAAACCATCAAGCGCTACAAAGAAACTGGCTCACATCAGGACCGCCCCAGGAAAGGAAGACCAAGAGTCACCTCTTCTGCGGAGGATAAGTTCATCCGAGTCACCAGCCTCAGAAATCGCAGGTTAACAGCAGCTCAGATTAGAGACCAGTTCAATGCCACACAGAGTTCTAGCAGCAGACATATCTCTGCAACAACTGTTAAGAGGAGACTTTGTGCAGCAGGCCTTCATGGTAAAATAGCTGCTAGGAAACCACTGCTAAGGACAGGCAACAAGCAGAAGAGACTTGTTTGGGCTAAAGAATACAAGGAATGGACATTACACCAGTGGAAATCTGTGCTTTGGTCTGATGAGTCCAAATTTGAGATCTTTGGTTCCAACCACCGTGTCTTTGTGCGACGCACAAAAGGTGAACGGATGGCCTCTACATGCACGGTGAAGCATGGAGGAGGAGGTGTGATGGTGTGGGGGTGCTTTGCTGGTGACACTGTTGGGGATTTATTCAAAATTGAAGGCTTACTGAACCAGCATGGCTACCACAGCATCTTGCAGCGGCATGCTATTCCATCCAGTTTGCGTTTAGTTGGACCATCATTTATTTTTAAACAGGACAATGACCCCAAACACACCTCCAGGCTGTGTAAGGGCTATTTGACCAAGAAGGAAGAGTGATGGGGTGCTACGCCTGATGGCCTGACCTCCACAGTCACCAGACCTGAACCCAATCGAGATGGTTTGGGTGAGCTGGACCGCAGAGTGAAGGCAAAAGGGCCAACAAGTGCTAACCATCTCTGGAAACTCCTTCAAGACTGTTGGAAGACCATTTCCGGTGACTACCTCTTGAAGCTCATCAAGAGAATGCCAAGAGTGTGCAAAGCAGTAATCAAAGCAAAAGGTGTCTACTTTGAAGACCCTAGAATATAAGACATACAGTATTTTCAGTTGTTTCACCCTTTCTTGCTAATTATATAATTCCACATGTGTTAGTTCATACAGTTGTGGCCAAAAGTATTGACACCCCTGCAATTTTGTCAGATAATACTCAGTTTCTTCCTGAAAATGATTGCAAATACAAATTCTTTGTTATTATCTTCATTTAATTTGTCTTAAATGAAAAAACACAAAGAATTGTCCTAAAGCCAAATTGGATATAATTCCACACCAAGCATAAAAAAGAGGGTGGACAAAAGTATTGGCACTGTTCGAAAAATCATGTGATGCTTCCCTAATTTGTGTAATTAACAGCACCTGTAACTTACCTGTGGCACCTAACAGGTGTTGGCAATAAGTAAATCACACTTGCAGTCAGTTGACATGGATTAAAGTTGACTCAACCTCTGTCCTGTGTCCTTGTGTGTACCACATTGAGCATGGAGAAAAGAAAGAAGACCAAAGAACTGTCTGAGGACTTGAGAAACCAAATTGTGAGGAAGCATGAGCAATATCAAGGCTACAAGTCCATCTCCAAAGACCTGAATGTTCCTGTGTCTACCGTGCGCAGTGTCATCAAGACGTTTAAAGCCCATGGCACTGTGGCTAACCTCCCTAGATGTGGACGGAAAAGAAAAATTGAGAAGAGATTTCAACGCAAGATTGTGCGGATGTTGGATAAAGAACCTCGACTAACATCCAAAGAAGTTCAAGCTGCCCTGCAGTCTGAGGGTACAACAGTGTCAACCCGTACTATCCGTCGGCGTCTGAATGAAAAGGGACTGTATGGTGGGAGACCCAGGAAGTCCTCACTTCTTACCCTGAGACACAAAGAAGCCAGGCTGGAGTTTGCCAAAACTTACCTGAAAAAGCCTAAAACGTTTTAGAAGAATGTTCTCTGGTCAGATGAGACAAAAGTAGAGCTTTTTGGGCAAAGGCATCAACATAGAGTTTACAGGAGAAAAAAAGAGACATTCAAAGAAAAGAACACGGTCCCTATAGTCAAACATGGCGGAGGTTCCCTGATGTTTTGGGGTTGCTTTGCTGCCTCTGGCACTGGACTGCTTGACCGTGTGCATGGCATTATGAAGTCTGAAGACTACCAACAAATTTTGCAGTATAATGTAGGGCCCAGTGTGAGAAAGCTGGGTCTCCCTCAGAGGTCATGGGTCTTCCAGCAGGACAATGACCCAAAACACACTTCAAAAAGCACTAGAAAATGGTTTGAGAGAAAGCACTGGAGACTTCTAAGGTGGGCAGCAATGAGTCCAGACCTGAATCCCATAGAACACCTGTGGAGAGATCTAAAAATGGCAGTTTGGAGAAGTCACCCTTCTAATATCAGGGACCTGGAGCAGTTTGCCAATGAAGAATGGTCTAAAATTCCAGCAGAGCATTGTAAGAAACTCATTGATGGTTACCGGAAGCGGTTGGTCGCAGTTATTTTGGCTAAAGATTGTGCAACCAAGTATTAGGCTGAGGGTGCCAATACTTTTGTCTGGCCCATTTTTGGAGTTTTGTGTGAAATGATCAATGTTTTGCTTTTTGCTTCATTCTCTTTTGTGTTTTTTCATTTAAGACAAATTAAATGAAGATAATAATACCAAAGAATTTGTGTTTGCAATCATTTTCACAAAGAAACTGAGTATTATCTGACAAAATTGCAGGGGTGTCAATACTATTGGCCACAACTGTAGTTTTGATGCCTTCAGAGTGAATCTACAATTTTCATAGTCATGAAAATAAAGAAAACTCTTTGAACGAGAAGGTGTGTCCAAACTTTTGGTCTGTACTGTGTGTGTGTGTGTATGTATATGTGTGTATGCATGTGTGTGTGTGTATGTATGTATATATATATATGTATGTATGTATATATATATATATATATATATATATATATATATATATATATTTTGAGCGAGAGAGAGAAAGTTAAAAAAAAGATACATTTTCTTTTATTTTCTCCTAAAGGGGTGGTCCTGTACATATACCGTATATACTTGTGTATAAGCCAAGATTTTCAGCCCATTTTTTTGGGCTGAAAGTCCCCCTCTCGGCTTATACACGAGTCATATATCTAGGGGTCTGTGGGTGAGCGGGGGTGTCAGAGATCATACTTGCCCCATCCTGGTGCGGTCTCTGCAGCCCCCCATGCTTCTCCTCTTGTCTCCCTTCCTGCCTTCGGAGGTCACGTGGTACAGCTCGTTAAACTCATGAATATGCGCATATTCATGAGTGTATTGAGCGGTATAATGTGACCACTGAAGGCAGGAAGGGAGACCGTGGAGAAGCGGGGCTGCAGAGACCGCGCCAGAAGGGGGAAAGTATAGCGATTTTCACCTGTGCGGGGGTCTATCGCTGCTCACTACTGTCTGCTGCGTCCTGTGTCACTGACGTTTTGGCAGCAGAGGGCGCGGTGACGTTGTTAGTGCTCGCTGCGCCCTCTGTTGGCTGAACAGTCACTGACACAGGAAGCGGCAGACAGCGATGAGCAGCGATGGACCCCGGAAAGGTGAATATCTCAGGTGCCGGGTCATGAGCAGGAGAGGTGAGTATGGCATTTTTTTTGGTGCATCAGCAGCATATGGGGGCATAATATATGGAGCATCTTATGGGGGCAGCATATGGGAGCATATTCTATGGAGCAGTATATGGGGGAATATTCTATGGAGCAGTATGTGGGGGCATATTCTTTGGGACAGCATATGGGGGCATATTCTATGGGGCAGCATATGGGGGCATATTCTATGGGGCAGCATATGGGGGCATATTCTATGGGGCAGCATATGGGGGCATATTCTATGGGGCAGCATATGGGGGCATATTCTATGGGGCAGCATATGGGGGCATATTCTATGGGGCAGCATATGGGGGCATATTCTATGGAGCAGCATATTATTATTATTATTATTTATTGTTATAGCGCCATTTATTCCATGGCGCTTTACATGTGAGGGGGGTATACATAAAAACAAGTACAATAATCTTAAACAATACAAGTCATAACTGGTACAGGAGGAGAGAGGACCCTGCCCGCGAGGGCTCACAATCTTCAAGGGATGGGTGATAATACAGTAGGCGAGGGTAGAGCTGGTCGTGCAGCGGTTTGGTCGATCGGTGGTTACTGCAGGTTATAGGCTTGTCGGAAGAGGTGGGTCTTCAGGCTTTTTTTGAAGGTTTCGATGGTAGGTGAGAGTCTGATATGTTGTGGTAGAGAGTTCCAGAGTAGGGGTGATGCGCGAGAGAAATCTTGTATGCGATTGTGGGAAGAGGAGATAAGAGGGGAGTAGAGAAGGAGATCTTGTGAGGATCGGAGGTTGCGTGCAGGAAAGTACCGGGAGACGAGGTCACAGATGTATGGAGGAGACAAGTTGTGGATGGCTTTGTATGTCATGGTTAGGGTTTTGTAATGGAGTCTCTGGGCAATTGGGAGCCAGTGAAGGGATTGACAGAGGGGAGAAGCTGGGGAATAGCGGGGGGACAGGTGGATTAGTCGGGCAGCAGAGTTTAGAATAGATTGGAGGGGTGCGAGAGTGTTTGAGGGGAGGCCGCAGAGCATGAGGTTGCAGTAGTCAAGGCGAGAGATGATGAGGGCATGGACTAGGGTTTTTGCAGATTCTTGGGTGAGGAATGAACGGATGCGTGAAATATTTTTGAGTTGAAGTCGGCAGGAAGTGGAAAGGGTTTGAATATGTGGTTTGAAGGAGAGATCAGCATCAAGGATTACTCCGAGGCAGCGAGCTTGTGGGACTGGGGAGAGTGGGCAGTCATTTACTGTAATTGATAGGTTCGTAGGGGGGGTCACGTGAGATGGGGGAAAGATGATGAATTCTGTTTTGTCCATGTTGAGTTTCAGATATCTAGTGGAGAAGAAGGATGAAATAGTGGACAGACATTGAGGGATTCTGGTTAGTAGGGAGGTGATATCTGGTCCAGAGATGTAGATCTGTGTGTCATCAGCATAAAGATGATACTGAAAGCCATGAGATTCTATGAGCTGTCCCAGGCCAAAGGTGTAAATAGAGAACAGCAGGGGCCCTAGGACTGAACCTTGTGGGACTCCGACAGATAGGGGGCGAGGTGAGGAGGTGGTGTGTGAGTGGGAGACGCTGAATGTCCGGTCTGTTAGGTATGATGAGATCCAGGAGAGGGCCAAGTCTGTGATGCCGAGGGATGAGAGGGTCTGTAATAATAGGGAATGGTCCACTGTGTCAAAGGCAGCCGACAGGTCCAGGAGGAGGAGGACAGAGTAGTGTCGCTTGCTCTTGGCAGTTAAGAGGTCATTGGTGACCTTAGTAAGGGCAGTTTCAGTGGAGTGGTGTGACCGGAAGCCAGATTGTAAGCGGTCGAAGAGGGAGCAAGAAGAGAGATGGGAGGACAGTTCAAGGTAGACGTGTTGTTCCAGTAGCTTGGAGGCGTATGGGAGAAGTGATATAGGGCGATAGCTAGATACAGAGGATGGGTCAAGAGAGGGCTTTTTGAGGATAGGTGTGATGGAGGCATGTTTAAAGCTTGAGGGGAAAACACCAGTTGTTAGTGATAGGTTGAAGAGATGGGTTAGGGTTGGGATGAAGACTGTGGTGAGGTTTGGGATGAAGTGGGATGGGATCGGGTCGAGTGCACAGGTGGTGAGATGTGATCTTGAGAGTAGAGTGGAGAGTCGATCTTCTGTAATGGTGGAGAAGTTGGTTTTGAAGGTGGAGGGCTGGGAAGTCGGGAGGAAGGGCTCTGGGGGTTGTTGACCAAAACTGTCCCTGATGTTATCAATTTTCTGCTTGAAAAATGAGGCAAAGTCTTCAGCTGAGATGAGTGGGGAGGGAGGAGGTGCTGGGGGGCGGAGGAGAGAATTGAAGGTGTTGAATAACTGTTTAGGGTTGTGAGACAGGGAGGATATGAGAGATGAGAAGTAGGTTTGTTTAGCTGTGGCGAGTGTGGTCTTGAAAGTAGTGAGGGACTGTTTGAATGCGATGAAATGCTCGTTGGAGTGGGATCTTTTCCATCTGCGCTCAGCAGCCCTGGAAGCTCGCCTCAGCTCTTTGGTCAGGCTGGTGTGCCAGGGCTGTCTGTTGATTTTGCGAGTTTTGGTATGTGTAAGTGGGGCAGCGGATTCCAAAGCTACAGCTATTGTGGTGTTATATAGAGCGGCAGCGTCATCCGCATTGTGTAAGGAACTTATATCTGTAAGAGGGAGGAGGGATTCGGAGAATGAGTGTAGGTCAAGGTGTTTAAGATTCCTGCGAGGGTGTGAAAGCATATGGGGCATATTCTATGGAGCAGCATATGGGGGGCATAATCTGTGGAGCAGCATATGGGGGGCATAATCTATGGAGCATTTTATGGGGGGGTATAATCTATGGAGCATCTTATGGGGCCATAACCTTTATGGAGCATCTTATAGAGTATATTTTGTATGGAGCATCTTATGGGGCCCATCATGAACTGTATGGAGTATTATATGGGGCTCCTGATTCAATATGGATATTCAATAACATTTAACCTACTGATGTCTCAATTAATTTTACTTTTATTGATATCTATTTTTATTTTTGAAATTTACCAGTAGCTGCTGCATTTTCCACCCTAGCCTTATACGCGAGTAAATAAGTTCTCCCAGTTTTTTGTGGCAAAATTAGGGGGGGGTCGGCTTATACACGGGTCGGCTTATACACGAGTATATACGGTAATTCTGTTTGTAAATATCTTTAAGCCCTGACCACTTTTGTAATTTGCGTTATAAAAAGTTGCAGGGCATTGTAGGTGTCAGACATTTATACGGGGCATTATAGGTATCGGACATTTTTACGGGGCATTATAGGTTTCGGACATTTTTATGGGGCATTATAGGTATCATACGTGTACGGGGCATTATAGGTGTCGGACATTTATACAAGGCATTATAGGAATCAGACATTTATACGGGGCATTATAGATATCTGATATTTATACGGGGCATTATAGCTATCGGACATTTATACGGGGCATTATATGTATCGGACATTTATACGGGGCATTATAGATATCTGATATTTATACGGGGCATTATAGCTATCGGACATTTATACGGGGCATTATATGTATCGGACATTTATACGGGGCATTATAGCTATCGGACATTTATATGGGGCATTATAGGTATCTGACATTTATACGGGGCATTATATGTATCTGACATTTATACGGGGCATTATATGTATCGGACATTTATACAGCGCATTATAGGTATCGGACATTTATACGGGGCATTATAGGTATCTGACATTTATACGGGGCATTATAGCTATCGGACATTTATACGGGGCATTATAGGTATCGGGCATGTATACGGAGCATTATAGATATCGGACATTTATACGGGGCATTATAGGTATCAGGCATGTATACGGAGCATTATAGATATCGGACATTTATACGGGGCATTATAGGTATCGGGCATGTATACGGAGCATTATAGATATCGGACATTTATACGGGGCATTATAGGTATCGGGCATGTATACGGAGCATTATAGATATCGGACATTTATACGGGGCATTATAGGTATCGGGCATGTATACGGAGCATTATAGATATCCGACATTTATACGGGGCATTATAGGTATCGGGCATGTATACGGAGCATTATAGATATCGGACATTTATACGGGGCATTATAGGTATCAGGCATGTATACGGAGCATTATAGATATCGGACATTTATACGGGGCATTATAGGTATCAGGCATGTATACGGAGCATTATAGATATCGGACATTTATACGGGGCATTATAGGTATCGGGCATGTATACGGAGCATTATAGCGATCGGACATTTATATGTGGCATTATAGGTATCAGGCATGTATACGGAGCATTATAGATATCGGACATTTATACGGGGCATTATAGGTATCGGGCATGTATACGGAGCATTATAGATATCGGACATTTATACGGGGCATTATAGGTATCAGGCATGTATACGGAGCATTATAGATATCGGACATTTATACGGGGCATTATAGGTATCAGGCATGTATACGGAGCATTATAGATATCGGACATTTATACGGGGCATTATAGGTATCAGGCATGTATACGGAGCATTATAGATATCGGACATTTATACGGGGCATTATAGGTATCGGGCATGTATACGGAGCATTATAGCGATCGGACATTTATATGTGGCATTATAGGTATCAGGCATGTATACGGAGCATTATAGCTATCGGACATTTATACGGGGCATTATAAGTATCGGGCATGTATACGGAGCATTATAGATATCGGACATTTATATGGGGCATTATAGGTATCGGGCATGTATACGGAGCATTATAGATATCGGACATTTATATGGGGCATTATAGCTATCGGACATTTATACGGGGCATTATAGGTATCGGGCATGTATACGGAGCATTATAGATATTGGACATTTATACGGGGCATTATAGGTATCGGGCATGTATACGGAGCATTATAGCTATCGGACATTTATATGGGGCATTATAGGTATCAGGCATGTATACGGAGCATTATAGATATCGGACATTTATACGGGGCATTATAGGTATCGGACATTTATACGGGGCATTATAGGTATCGGGCATGTATACGGACCATTATAGATATCGGACATTTATACGGGGCATTATAGCTATTGGACATTTATACGGGGCATTATAGGTATCGGGCATGTATACGGAGCATTATAGATATCGAACATTTATATGGGGCATTATAGGTATCAGGCATGTATACGGAGCATTATAGATATCAGACATTTATATGGGGCATTATAGCTATCGGACATTTATACGGGGCATTATAGGTATCGGGCATGTATACGGAGCATTATAGATATTGGACATTTATACGGGGCATTATAGGTATCGGGCATGTATACGGAGCATTATAGATATCGAACATTTATATGGGGCATTATAGGTATCGGGCATGTATACGGAGCATTATAGATATCGAACATTTATATGGGGCATTATAGGTATCAGGCATGTATACGGAGCATTATAGATATCGGACATTTATACGGGGCATTATAGGTATCGGGCATGTATACGGAGCATTATAGATATTGGACATTTATACGGGGCATTATAGGTATCGGGCATGTATACGGAGCATTATAGCTATCGGACATTTATATGGGGCATTATAGGTATCAGGCATGTATACGGAGCATTATAGATATCGGACATTTATACGGGGCATTATAGGTATCGGACATTTATACGGGGCATTATAGGTATCGGGCATGTATACGGAGCATTATAGATATCGGACATTTATATGGGGCATTATAGCTATCGGACATTTATACGGGTAATTATAGGTATCGGGCATGTATACGGAGCATTATAGATATCGGACATTTATACGGGGCATTATAGGTATCGGGCATGTATACGGACCATTATAGATATCGGACATTTATACGGGGCATTATAGCTATTGGACATTTATACGGGGCATTATAGGTATCGGGCATGTATACGGAGCATTATAGATATCGAACATTTATATGGGGCATTATAGGTATCAGGCATGTATACGGAGCATTATAGATATCAGACATTTATATGGGGCATTATAGCTATCGGACATTTATACGGGGCATTATAGGTATCGGGCATGTATACGGAGCATTATAGATATCGGACATTTATACGGGGCATTATAGGTATCGGGCATGTATACGGACCATTATAGATATCGGACATTTATACGGGGCATTATAGCTATTGGACATTTATACGGGGCATTATAGGTATCGGGCATGTATACGGAGCATTATAGATATCGAACATTTATATGGGGCATTATAGGTATCAGGCATGTATACGGAGCATTATAGATATCAGACATTTATATGGGGCATTATAGCTATCGGACATTTATACGGGCCATTATAGGTATCGGGCATGTATACGGAGCATTATAGATATCGGACATTTATACGGGGCATTATAGGTATCGGGCATGTATACGGACCATTATAGATATCGGACATTTATACGGGGCATTATAGCTATTGGACATTTATACGGGGCATTATAGGTATCGGGCATGTATACGGAGCATTATAGATATCGAACATTTATATGGGGCATTATAGGTATCAGGCATGTATACGGAGCATTATAGATATCAGACATTTATATGGGGCATTATAGCTATCGGACATTTATACGGGGCATTATAGGTATCGGGCATGTATACGGAGCATTATAGATATCGGACATTTATATGGGGCATTATAGGTATCGGACATTTACGTATACGGGGCATTATAGGTATCTGACAACCCGTTAAATGTAGTATGGTACTTCATTATCCTCAGTTTTATGGATGACAATTCTATAAATTTGGTTTATTTTGTTCTAGTAGTCCACGTCATATGTCTTTTTTTCCCTAGTATATATTGTGGTCTGTGAGTTATCGAGATCTGATTATGTAACACTGGTCTCATTCCTTTGTTCGAGTCCTTACGTCTGAGTAAGATGTTCATCGCCGGTGTGACTCTTAGGCTAACGCGATTTGTGACACCTCGGTTCTGGCTGCCAACCTGCTGAAATCCAATACTCTTCACATATTCCTGATTGCATTAAGGTTTTAGTGGGAAGGCACGGGTTGTGTAGAGGTGAAAAAAATAATACATTTGATGGATTACAACCTCTGTCAGGAAAATTTCTATTCCCCATTTCCAAATTGCTCCATACAGTTTTTGTCCAGTGCTTTTTTTCCCATTAGCCATATTAGCCCCTGTGCACTCTCTTTTTCAATGTAATGCAAATAGGCTTTTTAATTTACTGACTGGAAAGCAGGTCGCAGCCTTAATGGCTTACAATTCGATTTACTGCAGTCTTAATAAGAAGATGCCCGTTCCTGTGTTGCTTAGAGCATTTCTAGAAGTGTGCCGCGCATTTGGGATCATTTACAACAATTATGTCATAAATTGGTTTTTATTTTGTATTGTGTATATCATATATCATAGCGACATTTGTTAACCTTTTTGGGAATAATTGGGGACATTTACCTGACATTCTATATAGAATGTTCTGAAATGATTCTTATTGGTATCATATTTTTTTTTTGTGTGACAAAAACACCCAGTTTTACATCCGGTGTACTTTGCCTAGCTGTTTGCTTGCAACCAGGTATCTTTTCTCTGTATCGCCCCTGCCGGGAAGCTGTTCACAGACTAGTCTCATCCCCTGCTATGCTCAGCGGATGGATCTTCAACTATGATTTTTCTTATACAATAAAAGTTTTTTTGTTTTTTTTTTACTATATAACCACTCTTTAGATCAACCTATAAATGATTAAAGGGGTATTCCCATCTCCAAGACCCTATCCCAATATGTAGTAGGGGCAATAATAATAGAAAAAAGCTCCAATTAGAAATGTAGCATAGTTATTCTGCTTCCCTATGTCACTTACCCCATGTGCAGGGCATTGCAGTAGCTTAGGTATCCATGGTTACAACCACTCACATAGTGTTAATTAGCTCTTAGTGGTCATAACCATGGATACCTACACTACTGCAAAGCCCTGCACATGGGGTAAGCGACATAGTGAATCAGAAGAACTATACCATATTTCTAATTGGAGGTATTTGTTAATATTATTTTTATTACACCTACTACATAGTGGGATAGGATCTTGGAAATGGGAATACCCCTTTAACTTAAGTCACAGGTGGAGGCCCATTACCACTAAATATTCAGTTAATTGTTAGCAGCAGAATACAAACTGCCTTCCTGACAATCGCTCGCTGTGACAGTTTACAGCCCGCTGCAAAGAATCAACTGAGGCGCAACTGAAAAATTCATCAGTGTTTGGTCCGTATGTCAATTTTACCATCAGAGTTCCATGAATGATTTTGAAAAATTGCAAAACTCCCATCCATTCCAATGGGTAATGTTGATCCATGAATGGGATTACAAACGAACATGTTGACCATGATTTATTTGAGGGCCACTCGAATAGCCCCATCGACTATAACGGGTTCACGAACATGAGGCAAAGTATGAATTAAACATTATTTGTACTATTGGTATATGGCTCTAAATATATTTTCAGTGTCTTCTTTTATTTATTTATTTTTTTCAGTTTTATGCTATGAAAATGAATGTCTCTTACGTCTGTATTATGACTAGAGATGAGCGAATTTGTTCGGGTTCGGTTCCGAATACTATCGGAATTGAATATTGTTTTAGCAATATTGGTCGAACACAGTCGAACGTCATTAGAGTCAATGGGAGTAGAAATTACCGAATACGTTCAGAACCGATCATAAGACATACATTCGGCACGAATAGTGTTTGAATATGGCCCGAATATGTCAAAATCAGATTCAGGGACAAAATCCGAACAAGTTCGCTTGTCTCTAATTATGATCAGTGTCTCTGCCCTTCTGTATCTCCTTGTGAGTTTTACTTTCTGACCTACAGTAACAAAAGTACGGTAACGGTAGTCCTGACTGCCAGCCAAATTCTATTTTAGTGGATGAAAGGAGTGGGGGATGCCCGAGCCCGTAGTACTATGTCTATATTCTCACTATCATTTTATGCATGTTGGCCTGAAATATTTAGTAAAATGTCACCAAGCAGGAAATATATCTTAAATGAGAAACTGCAGTTGTTCATTGTGCAATTTTCAAATATATTTAGTATTTCCATATTTTTCTAATTGATCCGATACAGGATCCTCTATTATGTTTTCTTTTTTTTTTTTTTTTTTTTAATAAAACTTAGAATACAGCAGCCAATGCATTACTCAAAAAAGTGTTTTAAATGGAATCTGTTTGCAGGATTACACCCAAAACTATTTATATGTGCATGTAGCTCTTTCAAAGACAAGGCTAGCAGTACTTTTACATGGCCAGTCCGTTCCTCCATTACTGTGAAACCAGCATTTGAATTGCTAAGCAGATAGCTATGGTAGGTTTGAAACCTCTGTCACTCCAGCTCTAATCTCCACATGCAAATGGGTTTGGTTGTTCTGAAGCCTCTGTCACTCCAGCTCTATTCTCCACATGCAAATGACCTTGGTTGTTCTGAAGCCTCTGTCACTCCAGCTCTATCCCCCACCCCGCACTTTCCTCCTGTTTGACAGCCTCTACGTTATGTGACTTCAGGCAAAGAAGTCATTAGTGAAGCCACTCCGTTTGGCGTTACCCTTAAAGGTTGTCTTACCTTGACAGTTCCTGTCCAGTGGTTGAAAGAACATGTTGGTGGGCACCACACCCACACAGGTCTCTCCCTCTAGGAGCCAGAGTGTGTTAAGCCCCCGTCTCACATAGCGAGATCGCTGAAGCGTCACGATTTTGTGACACAACAGCGATCTCGCTACATGTGACACGCAGCAGCGACCGGCCCCATACACTCGACTATAATAATACAAAATCCCCGGCTTTGTGCAAGTTTGCCTAGAGGAATTGATGCTGCTTTGACGGCAAAGACGATCACACCAAATATTTATTTGATTTTGATCTCCCTTTGGTTCATTCACTTTTCAGTTTAACTAATAAAAGTAAGCTACCGTATTTACACTATTTATTTTTGAAAGCATTTTTACTTTGCAGCATTTTTTCTACATCTGCCTAAAACTTTTTGCACATTATTTTACATTTGTTCGTTCCTACCGCAAAATTCTGTGGCATGAATTTATAGTATTGTATGATAATTTGTATGCACCCTATAAATAAACACAACTTCATCAGAATTGGGCTTTTTCCCTCAGCAATTTTGGTGAAATAATAACGATAAAAAATACTAACTAAATGCTAAGGTCTAGGAATCAAGAACAATGTACTACATTGACTAAAAAATGGAAAAAAGTCCACAAGGGGTGAATGAAAAATGACATAACTTTCTGATGCAGTGCCTTGAAAATGTTTTCATACCCTGTGAACTATTCAACATTTTTTAAGTTACACCCACAAACTTAAATGCATTTTATTGGGATTTTATGTGATATACCAACACTAAGTAGGAAGTATTTATGACATTTAAAGTAAATGATACATAGTTTACTAAATATTAATATAAATCTGAAAATTATGATAATCATTTGTATTCATCCATCTGTAGTCTGATGCTTTGAAAGACCACCTTTTGCTGCAGTTCTTTTGGGGTATGTCTCTATCAGC
Organism: Dendrobates tinctorius; assembly: GCF_039654945.1. Classification (NCBI taxonomy): domain Eukaryota; kingdom Metazoa; phylum Chordata; class Amphibia; order Anura; family Dendrobatidae; genus Dendrobates; species Dendrobates tinctorius. Next base: position 12,962,282 of record NW_027361872.1, read on the forward strand.
TTTGCACATCTAGAGGCTGAACATTTTGCCCATTCTTCTTTGCAAAATAGCTCTAACTCATTGAGACTGGATGGAGACAATTTTCAAGTCTTGCCAGCCACAGATTTTCAATGGGATTTAGGTATTTACATTGACGGGGCCATTCACACACATGAATATGCTTAGATCTAAACCATTCCGTTGAAACTCTGTCAATATGTTTAGGGTTGTTATCCTGCTGAAAGGTGAAACTACGCCCCAGTCTCAAGTGTTTTGCAGCTTCTAACAGGTTTTCCTCCAGGATTGCCTTGCATTTAGCTCCATTCATCTTCCCATCAACTCTGACCAGCTTCCCAGACTCTGCTGAAGAAAATACATCCCACAGTGTGATGCTGCCACCACTATGTTTGATGGAGGGAGTGGTGTTTCAGGGGGATGTGCAGTATTAGTTTTCTGCGACACATAATATTTTGTATTTAGCCACAAAAGTTCTACTTTGTTCTCACCTGACCAAAGCACCTTCCACATGCCACGTAGAGGACACAGCTAGCAAGTGGAAGAAAGCGCTCTGGTCAGATGAAACTGCAGAACTGTTGGTACTTAATGCAAGTTACTACTTGTGGCAAACCTCATCCTCACTGTCAAACACGTTGGTGGCAACATCATGCTGTGGGGATGCTTTTTTTCAACAGGGACAGGGAAGTTGGTCAGAGTTGATGTGAAGATGGATGGAGCTATACTAAATACAGGGCAGTCCTGGAGGAAACCCTGTTAAATACTGCAAAAGACTTGAGACTGTGGCATAGGTACACTTTCCAGCAGGATAACAACCATAAACATACTACTGACAGCAGCTATGGAATGATTTTGATCAGTGTGTTTCCCAAACCCCATCATCACGGCCCCCAACACATCATGTTTTCAGGATTTTCTTAGTATTGCACAGGTGAGAGAATCTGCAGAAGTTTCTGATGCCTTAATAATAATTCCATCACCTGTGCAATGTTAAGGAAATCCTGAAAACATGACTTGTTGGAGGCCGTGAGGACTGGAGTTTGGGAAACACTGGTTCATATCAAAGCATATTCATGTGTTTCAAAGGCCCAGTCAAAGTACAGATCTAAGACTTGAAAATTGCTGTTCACAGACGCCTCCATCCAATCTCGCTGAGCGAGAGCAAGCGTGCAAAGAAGAATGGGTAAAGATTTCAGCCTTTAGATATGCAAATCTGGTACAGACATCCCCAAAAGACTTGCAGCAGTAATTACAGCGAATGGTGGTCCTACAATGTATCAGACTATAGCTGGCTGATTAAAAATGCACATTGCAATTTTCAGATTTATGTATTTTTAAATATTTAGAATACAATGTATCATTTCTTTTACACTTCACAAATACTTGCTACTTTGTATTGGTATATCACTTAAAATCCCAATAAAATACATTTAGGTTTGCAGTTGTAATGTGAACAATGTGGAAAAGTTCATGGGGTATGAATACTTTTTCAAGGCACTATACACCATCTGTATAATTTTTTGTTATTATTTTCTCTGCTTGCTCTCATTCATTAGCCACTCTCACTGTTGTGTTCCAGACACTCACAGATCCAGGCCTCCTTATAGTAGTTACTAGATGGTGGCCCGCATCAGGTTTTCTAGAATATGTATGTAGTTTATTTAACCCCTTTCTGACATCAGACGTACTATCCCATCCATGGGACCCGGGCCCCTTTGCCCATGGACGGGATAGTACGTCTAGCGCGATCAGCGGCGCCCACGTGGTGAGCGCCGCTGATCTCGGCCGGGTGTCAGCTGATTATCACAGCTGACACCCGGCACTATGTGTCAGGGGCAGCCACGGACCGCCCCCGACACGTTAACCCCTTGCACACCGCGATCAAACACGATTGCGGTGTACCGGGGCTTAAAGGGAAGCATCGGCAGGGAGGGGGCTCCCGCCGTGCTTCCCTGAGCCCCCCACAGCAGCGCAATGTGCAGCACTGCTGCGGGGGGCTCTTTCCCTGCAGGTCCCCGGATCCAAGATGGCGACGGGGACCTTTGGGGGCCTGCAGGGAGCTGGCTTCCTCAGTGCCTGCAAAGCGCAGGCATGAGGAAGCCTTCTGCACTGCCTGTGACAGATTGCTGATATGTCACAGTGATCTGTGATGTGACAGATCAGCGATCTGTCACAGGGCAATGATGTCCCCCCTGGGAAAACCTAATAAAGTTTAAAAAAAAAATAAAAAAAATGGTGTAAAAATAATTTTAAAAAAGTCGCTAAATAAATTAAAAAAAAAATAAAAAAAATCCCTAATAAATTCATTTTTTGGAAATAAAAAACAAAAAACAATAAAAGTACACATATTTGGTATCGCCGCATCCGTAATGACCTGCCCTATAAAACTGTCCCATTAGTTAACCCCTTTAGCAAACCCCTTAAAAAATAAAAACGAAGCAAAAAATGATTTATTATCATACCGCCGAACAAAAAGTGCAATAATGCGCGATCAAAAAGATGCATATAAATATCCATGGTACTGCTGAAAATGTCATCTTGTCCCGAAAAAAACGAGCCGTCACACAGCATCATCAGAGAAAAAATAAAAAAGTTATAGCTCGCAGAATAAAAGATGCAAAAATAATTATTTTTTATATGAAATTGTTTTTATTGCATAAAAGTACCAAAACATAAAAAAATTACATAAATGAGGTATCGCTGTAACCGTACTGACCCGAAGAATAAAACCGCTTTATCAATTTTACCGCACGCGGAACGGTGTAAACGCACCCCCCCAAAAGAAATTCATGAAACGCTGGTTTTTGTTCATTCTGCGTCCCAAAAATCGGAATAAAAAGCGATCAAAAAATGTCATGTGCCCGAAAATGGTACCAATAAAAATGTCAACTCGTCCCACAAAAAATAAGACCTCACATGACTCGGTGATTCAAAATACGGAAAAATTATAGCTCTCAATATGTGGTGATGCAAAAACTATTTTTACAATAAAAAGCGTCTTTTAGCGTTTGACAGCTGCCAAATATAAATACCGCCATAAATAGTAAATCAAACCTCCCGTTATCACCCCCTTAGTTAGGGAAAAATAATAAAATTTAAAAAATGTATTTATTTCCATTTTCCCATTAGGGCTAGGGTTAGGGCTGAGATTAGGGTTAGAGGTGTGTTGGGGTTAGGGTTGGAGTTATAATTGGGGGGTTTCCACTGTTTGGGCACATCAGGGGCTCTCCAAACGCAACATGGCGTCTGATCTCAATTCCAGCCAATTCTGAGTTGAAAAAGTCAAAGGGTGCTCCTTCCCTTCCAAGCTCTGCCATGTGCCCAAACAGTGTTTTACCCCCACATATGGGGTATCATCCTACTCATGACAAATTGCAGAACAACTTTTGGGGTCCTATTTCTCCTGTTGCCCTTAGGAAAATAAAAAATTGGGGACTAAATGATCATGTTTGTGAAAAAATATGATTCTTTATTTTCACGCCCGGGCATTATAAACTTCTGTGAAGCCCTTGGGGGTTCAAAGTGCTCACCACACATCTAGATAAGTTCCTTAGGGGGTCTAGTTTCCAAAATGGTGTTATTTGTGGGGGGTTTCCACTGTTTAGGTACATTAGGGGCTCTCCAAAGGCAACATGACACCCGCAGACCATTCCATCAAAGTCTGCATTCTAAAACGTCACTACTTCCCTTCCGAGCCCCGACGTGTGCCCATACAGTAGTTTTCTCCCACATATGGGGTATTAGGGTACTCAGGACAAATTGTACAACAACTTTTGGGGTCCATTTTCTCCTGGTACCTTTGGGAAAATAAAAAAAATGGGGACTAAATGATCATGTTTGTGGAAAAAATATGATTTTTTTATATTCATGCCCGGGCGTTATAAACTTCTGTGAAGCACTGGGGGAGTTCAAAGTGCTCACCACACATCTAGATAAGTTCCTTAGGGGGCCTAGTTTCCAAAATGGGGTCACTTGTGGGGGATTCCACTGTTTAGGTACATCAGGGGCTTTCCAAACGCGACATGGTGTCCGATCTCAATTCCAGCCAAAAAAGTCAAATGGCGCTGTTTCCCTTCCGAGCTCTGCCATGCACCCAAATAGTGGTTTACCCCCACATGTGGGGTATCAGCGTACTCAGGACAAATTGCACAATAACTTTTAGGGTCCTGTTACCCTTGGGAAAATAAAAATTGGGGGTGAAAAGATCATTTTTTTGGATGAAATATGATTTTTTAATTGTACGGCTGTACGTTATAAACTTCTGTGAAGCCCTTGTGGGCTCAAAGTTCTCACCACATATCTAGATAAGTTCCTTGGGGGGGTCTAGTTTCCAAAATAGGGTCACTTGGGGGGGGGTTCCACTGTTTAGGTACATCAGGGGCTCTCCAAACGTGACATGGCGTCCGATCAGAATTCCAGCCAATTTTGCATTGAAAAAGTCAAACGGTGCTCCTTCCCTTCTGAGCTCTGCCTTGCACCAAAACAGTGGTCCCCCCCACATATCAGGTATCAGCGTACTCAGGACAAATTGCACAATAACTTTTCCAGTCCAATTTCTCCTTTTACCCTTGGTAAAATAAAAAAAAAATTGAACCTGAATTATTTTTTTTGTGAAAAAAAGTTAAATGTTCATTTTTTTTTTTTTTAAATATTCAAAAAATTCCTGTGAAGCACCTGAAGGGTTAATAAACTTCTTGAATGTGGTTTTGAGCACCTTGAGGGGTGCAGTTTTTAGAATGGTGTCACTTTTGGGTATTTTTTATCATATAGACCCCTCAAAGTGGCTTCAAATGTGATGTGGTCCGTAAAAATAAAGTGGTGTTGTAAAAATGAGAAATCGCTGGTCAACTTTTAACCCTTATAACTTCCTACCAAAAAAAAATTTGGTTCCAAAATTGTGCTGATGTAAAGTAAACATGTGGGAAGTGTTATTTATTAATTTTTTTGTGTGCCTTATCTCTGGGATTTAAGGGCATAAAAATTCAAAGTTGGAAAATTGCGAAATTTTCGCCAAATTTCCGTTTTTTTCACAAATAAACGTAAGTTATATGAATGAAATTTTACCACTAACATGAAGTACAATATGTCATGAGAAAACAATGTCAGAATCACCGGGATCCATGGAAGCGTTTCAGAGTTATTACCTCATAAAGGGACAGTGGTCAGAATTGTAAAAATTGGCCCGGTCATGAACGTGCAAACCACCCTTGGGGGTGAAGGAGTTAAAGGGAATCTGTCACTCCATTTTTACCCCATAAGCTGGGGCCGCCGCCATCAGGGGCTTATCTACATCATTAGAGAATGCTGAAGATAAGCCCCTTATGGTGGTGGCTGCACCTGATAGGCCAAAAATGGGGTGACAGATCCCCTTTAATTTCCGCGCCAATATCGCTGATTGCCGCAGATCTCCCGACGGTAGTGGTGGTGTGTGTCAGTTGAATTCTGTGCCAATTCGCGGCCGGACGGCGCCTGTTGATTGTTCGCTCCCGGCTGGCCGCGACCAATCAGCGACGCGGGATTTTCATTACAAACAGACAGAATTAGATGATTATATAGTAGATTAGAGCTGTGTGGAGGGAGTCTACCGTACTTTTCTTTTAATTAAAGTCAGCTTTTTGTTTTTTTTCTTTTTCTTTTATAGGTCAAACCCATTTTATGAACCAAAAGAGGGTGCAGATGTAGTCCGGAGTTGGCCTATTAAAGAGGCCGAACAGGAGAAGAAGATGAAAAGGAAGGCTCCAGCTCCTCCAGCACCCACACCAAAGAAAGAGGAGACTCCACGCACCCCACTTTCTGTACCTTCAGGCAAGGAGCTCACCTCTTCCCCTAAGGTACACTTATGCTATATGTTATCTTCACTGTGAAGATATAGTACCATCACTATATATTTGTGTGTTATAAACAATGTCTACACCTTACTGTAGCATGTCTTTCCGTACAATCAAAGCACTAACTCAAGTCCTTTTCTAATGTTCATGAAATGTCTGCATAGTTATTTGTAAGCTTTTTAATGTTCTAATGACCATTTCCTGTGTTATAACACACCAGCAGGGGGCTACTCTGGGCAGTGAAACAGGGTGGAAATATTATTATAAGATATAACAAAAAATAACAAGGCTGCACACATATGTAGGAATAGCAATGTATGTACAGTTGTGGCCAAAAGTATTGACACCCCTGCAATTCTGTCAGATAATACTCAGTTTCTTCCTGAAAATGATTGCAAACACAAATTCTTTGGTATTATTATCTTCATTTAATTTGTCTTAAATAAAAAAAACACAAAAAGAATTGTCCTAAAGCCAAATTGGATATAATTCCACACCAAACATAAAGAGGGTGGACAAAAGTATTGGCACTGTTCGAAAAATCATGTGATGCTTCTCTAATTTGTGTAATTAACAGCACCTGTAACTTACCTGTGGCACCTAACAGGTGTTGGCAATAACTAAATCACACTTGCAGCCAGTTGACATGGATTAAAGTTGACTCAACCTCTGTCCTGTGTCCTTGTGTGTACCACATTGAGCATGGAGAAAAGAAAGAAGACCAAAGAACTGTCTGAGGACTTGAGAAACCACATTTTGAGGAAGCATGAGCAATCTCAAGGCTACAAGTCCATCTCCAAAGACCTGAATGTTCCTGTGTCTACCGTGCGCAGTGTCATCAAGAAGTTTAAAGCCCATGGCACTGTGGCTAACCTCCCTAGATGTGGACGGAAAAGAAAAATTGATAAGAGATTTCAAAGCAAGATTGTGCGGATGTTGGATAAAGAACCTCGACTAACATCCAAACAAGTTCAAGCTGCCCTGCAGTCCGAGGGTACAACAGTGTCAACCCGTACTATCCGTCGGCGTCCGAATGAAAAGGGACTATATGGTAGGAGACCCAGGAAGACCCCACTTCTTACCCCGAGACATAAAAAAGCCAGGCTGGAGTTTGCCAAAACTTACCTGAAAAAGCCTAAAACGTTTTGGAAGAATGTTCTCTGGTCAGATGAGACAAAAGTAGAGCTTTTTGGGCAAAGGCATCAACATAGAGTTTATAGGAGAAAAAAAGAGGCATTCAAAGAAAAGAACACGGTCCCTACAGTCAAACATGGCGGAGGTTCCCTGATGTTTTGGGATTGCTTTGCTCCCTCTGGCACTGGACTGCTTGACCGTGTGCATGGTATTATGAAGTCTTAAGACTACCAACAAATTTTGCAGCATAATGTAGGGCCCAGTGTGAGAAAGCTGGGTCTCCCTCAGAGGTCATGGGTCTTCCAGCAGGACAATGACCCAAAACACACTTCAAAAAGCACTAGAAAATGGTTTGAGAGAAAGCACTGGAGACTTCTAAGGTGGGCAGCAATCAGTCCAGACCTGAATCCCATAGAGCACCTGTGGAGAGATCTAAAAATGGCAGTTTGGAGAAGGCACCCTTCTAATATCAGGTACCTGGAGCAGTTTGCCAAAGAAGAATGGTCTAAAATTCCAGCAGAGCATTGTAAGAAACTCATTGATGGTTCCCGGAAGCGGTTGGTCGCAGTTATTTTGGCTAAAGGTTGTGCAACCAAGTATTAGGCTGAGGGTGCCAATACTTTTGTCTGGCCCATTTTTGGAGTTTTGTGTGAAATAATCAATGTTTTGCTTTTTGCTTCATTCTCTTTTGTGTTTTTTCATTTAAGACAAATTAAATAAAGATAATAATACCAAAGAATTTGTGTTTGCAATCATTTTCACGAAGAAACTGAGTATTATCTGACAGAATTGCAGGGGTGTCAATACTTTTGGCCACAACTGTATGTGTGTGTAATATGGTTGTCGTTCCTTTTGCATGAAATGACCAGGTATGGGGAGGGGGGGGCATTAGACTTGGGATAAGAAGCGATGTGAGAAAAGCAAAGTGGATATGTATATGATATACTGTGTACCGTATTTCATGTTCATAACTGCTGCTTAGTTTACGATCAGTGAGATGGAGATTTATTCTTTGCTATACTCAGGGGTCCTAAAAATTTAGTTCTACCTTAAGTCTTAAGTGCTGTTGGCGACACACATTCCACATGGCAGCGTACTGTCGGGTGTCTTGTAAATAGACGGTGTCCTGCTTCCTAGTGACTTGGTACAGAATAAGATGGCCGGATAGTTTAGATCCATTCTAGAGCTATTCCTTCTGACCTCCCAATAGACATGTTGCACTCTGAGACTTATTCATTAATACTATAAAAAAAAGTATTTAAACAGCTACTTTTGTATTTACATACGGTACAGAAGTGAAAAGGGCACATACTGTACGTGTCTCAATCCATTCTTTCACAGGTTGCAAAAAAACGTATCCTGCTGTGCTTTTTTAGCCATTAAACTAAACAGATGAAAAACTGAGCATTTGTTTTTAATATTGCAGTCTATGGAAGACAGAAAAGTTTGCCCCTCATCTGTTTTTTTTTTTGTTTTGTTTTTTTTTTGCTTTTTTTTGTTCTGATACTGCTCTTTCTCTTGTTAAAAAAAAAGTTTTTCTTTCTTTTAAAAGTTCAGCATATTTGGTGAAAAAAAGATATATGGTACTTTCTTTAAAATGCATTTATTTGCATCTGTTGTACAATGGAATAATTTTTTTTTATTTTCATTTTCTTTTGCAAAATAAAAAAAATAAATATGTGAAGCTGTTAACAATTGCCAAAAAAAGTCATGTGGCTTAGGCCTTAAAGGGAACTTGTCAGCAGGATTATGTATAGTAACCTACAGACAGTGTCAGGTCGGCGCCGTTATACTGAATAAAATGATACCTTGGTTGGTGAAATCCGTCTTGTGGCTGTTTCGTAATCTTTATTTTCAGTTTTGTGTTAATGATATGCTCGTGTCCTAAGGCGTCGTGCTCTGATTAGATATTCATAATGCAGACTGCTCATAGGTCACTGACCCCTCACTGACCTGCCCACTAGTTTACATAATGAATACCAGCATATACTAAATAAAAATAAAAAAAATCATCTTGAAAATGGCACCCGGGGCGCCTGCACCTGCGCAACAGCAGCTATCGGATCTCTATACAAACCGATAGCTGCTACTGCGCAGGCACGCCTCGAGTGCAATTTTCAAAATGATTTTTTTTTTATTTTTATGCAGTATGTGCTGCTTTTCATAATGTAAACTAGGGGGCAGGTCAGTGAGGGATCAGTGACCTGTCAGCAGGCTGGATTATGAGTATCTAATCAGAGCACCACATACCCCAGCCCCGCTTTAGGGCACAAGAATCTCATTAACACAAAACTGAAAATAAAGATTAAAGAACAACCACAAGACGGATTTCATCACCAGGTATCATTTTATTCAGTATAACAGCGCCGACCTGACACTGTCTGTCTATAGGTTACTCTGTACAATCCTGCTGGTTATCTTAAATAAGAACAAAAGACTCTTGAAATCCAATATACCCAAGTCTGGACACCCTCATAAACATTAGATGACTGTTTGAGCCACCAATATTCATCTAATGGTTATGGCTGCCCTTCATCCATCACTAAGATCTCCAGCATCCACCATATTAGAAGTTTGTATCGGCTTTTTTTGTCTGTTCCAATTAACCAATTAAGTTGAATTAAAGGGGGTTGGCAAAATTAAAGGGAATATGTCAGCAGGTTTTTGCTAGGTAATCTGAGAGCAGCATAATGTAGTGGCAGAGATCTTGATTCCAGCAATGTGTCACTTGCTCAGCAGCTTGCTGTAGTTTCAATACAATCACTGCAGGACTAGGTGTCATGTGCCAGACAGTCCAGCTATCTGTGTAAAGCCCCCGTCACACACAGCGAGATCGCTAGCGAGATCGCTGCTGAGTCACAAGTTTTGTGCCGCAACAGCGATCTCACCAGCGAGATCGCTGTGTGTGACACTGACCAGTGACCGGCCCCCTTGCCGGTTATCGCTGATCGTCCTGGAATGGCCAGGACATTTTTTTGATCGCTGGTCTCCCGCTGGCCAGCACGCATCGCATGGCAGGCGGGAGATCAGCGATCTGGCGCTGGTAACTAAGGTAAACACAGGGTTTCTAAGCGGAGCGCAGCGCTTAGAAACCCAATGTGTATCTTGGTTACCAGCGCGCTGATGCTGGGAGCTGGTAACCAAGGTACACATTGGGTTTCTATGTGCCGCGCGCCGCTTAGAAACCCGATGTGTACCTTGGTTACCAGCTCCCTGCACCAGCGCGCTGGTAACTAAGGTACACAGTGGGTAACTAAGTGACGTGCGTCGCTTGTTACCCCCGTGTCGCTGGTGCTGATAGCTGGTGAAGTTGCCTGTTTGGCAGCTCACCAGCGATCATGTAGCAACTCACCAACGATCCTGACAAGGTCATATCGTTGTCGGGATCGCTGGTGCGGCGCTATGTGTGACGGGGCCCTAAGCCTTTGCCTCCAATTGGAAGCTTGCTGCCAATGCAATGTACACAGGAAGCTGCCAGTCAGGGCTATGGACAGGTTATACAGGGCTAAGCATTCTGAGCATTACTACATCTATATTAGAGATGATCGGGATTTATAACTAAATGATTAAAATTGCACCAAGCAGCCCAGTAAGTGTCACATAGCTGAAATCAGGCTCTCTGCCCGTACGTCATGCTGATCTCAGATTCCATAGCAAAAACCTGCTGACAGATTCCCTTTACAGCTTTTTATGAAGACATTATATATATATATATATATATATATATATATATATATATATATATATATATATTATATACACACAGCTCTGGCAAAAGTTAAGAGACCACTTTCAAATGTTCAGTTTGTCTGATTTTTGTCTTTATAGGTATATTTTTGAGTAAAATGTAAATTGTTCTTTTAGTCTATAAATGTCTGATAACATTTCTCTGAATTTCCAAGCAATACATTTTTAATTTTTTTTCTGACAAAGAAAAATGATCAAAATTAAAAAAAAAAAAATAACAGCAATTTCAAACCTCAAAAAAGAAAACAAGTTCATAATCATTTAGAATCAACAATACTAATGTTTTAACTCAGGAAGAGTTCAGAAATCAATATTTTGTGGAATAACCATGATTTTTAAAAACAGCTCTCATGCGTCTTGGCATGCTTTCCACAAGTCTTTCACACTGCTTCTGGTGCAAAAATGTAAGCAGTTCTTCTGTGTTTGATGGCTTGTGACTATCGATAATCCTCTTGATTACATTCCAGAGGTTTTCAATGAGGTTCAATTCTGGAGAATGGGCTACCATGACAGGGTTTTGATGTGGTGGTCTCTTAATTTTTGCCAGAGCTGTATATTCTAAAGCTGTGTCTTCTTTTAAATGCAAACTGCAGGTTCTGTTTCATCCTGACCCAAAGTTAGTCTCGTATTTACAATGGGCACCTGACTGTGCCAGGAAGCTCGCACCGCCAGTGTTTGGCACAGCGTCGTTGTGCTGGCAAATAACAACTACACAGGTTATTTCTTCTGTCTCTTGCCTGAAGGTTGGGTTTAACCTGTGTAGGTATGTACAATAGTACAGCCCATATTCCTTATGTATAAGTACAGGGCATGATAAAATCCTACCATCTCCACCTTGAGTTGAGAATCTTTTTATGTTTTCGTCAGATGAGTTAATCCTCCCAGCCTAATTTCATGTTTTAAGTTTTGCATTTTGTTGCAGTAATTATGCATGGCATGGAATCATTGTACAGTGGTAACAATAGAAGAAAAATAAGGAGCGTGTACTTAGCACTCCTACTCCGACAATGACATTAGGCAGAACAGCTGAGCGGGAAGCCATAGCCGTAATGTGCCGTGCTGCAGCTTGTTTGTAAACACTGCCAAATGTTTCGGGGTAATTAGCAGATCGGCAGTCTGTCCTCAGCACCAGCGTGAAGATTTATTACCGCCACTGAGTGTTTTATGCTGGAGTCATTTGGATTGTCTTACATGGGTAGAACATATTGGATTATTACAGAGCAGTGATAAAAAAAAAAAAGTGGAAAATGGGAGAAGCAGAGAAATGCCTGCAGGGGGGATCAGTCTGTGAGTCAAGTATAAAGTAAATATAAGTGTATCAGGTATGCATGTGTTTGCACCACTTAAGGTCCTATGTATATTCATGCCTGTCATGTTATAACATAAGTTATAGCTTTATAAGTGCACCTTACCATCAGATGTCTCGGGCTGTTTACATAGCTGTTTGTCCCGATTCCAGTAATTCAGTAATGAATGCAGAGTTATGGCCTCTCTTCTCCGAAAAATACTGTGCAATTATAGGTAGAAATCACCGTGGAAGGCTGGAAATATTTCCTTTTCTGTCTAACCCGCCGGATGCTGGGGCTGTACGGAAGAACGCTAATACAATTCCCTCACCGCCCACGACTGTCTCATCCCGGCGATCTCTCGCTCTTGTCTTGTCCAGCAGCTGTTTCCCGCAAACTAGAGAATTATCCTTTATTAATATGATTTTTATAAGACTTGATCAATATCTTTTAATTTTTTATAAAACATTTGCCAAGCGTCCATAACCTCCTTATTTCATCAAGAAAGGTTTGATTCTTATAATTTGGAAAGTATCTATGTTTTTTTTTAACATTGTGGAAAGCTCCACTAAACGTGCCCTGATTCAAGGGTTTCACATTAATATATAGGATGTACAGGTCTTGTTTTATTTTTAGGGATATGTTCACACTGATCTCAAAGCTCCACATTAAAAACTGCGTGAAAAAGTTTCATGCGAGTTTCGAAGCCGATCAGTTTCAGTAGCCACATTAAAAGAAACTGTGTGAACAATACCCTAAGTAACCGAAGGACTTTCATATTATAATGGCTGTTAGGACTGTGCTTATTGGAATATAAAGCCGGCTCCACATGACAATCAGCCTAGATCCCTGGATCAACGTCTCATCACAAAATCTAGTGCCCATAACCTGTAATGTTTTATTTATCAAGAAAGGCATCCAGACCCTTCTTGAAGTTTAGTAGTGAATCAACCAGTACATCATGTAGCTGAGGGCTCCATAGTCTCACTGCTCTTCCATAAAGAATTTGTCACATAAATAATTGTGATGAGCGAACATGCTCAGATGAAATCCGAGCATGCTCGGGTGCTAACCAAGTGACTTGGCATGCCCGAAAAGGATGTCCGAGTCCCCGCGGCTGCATGTCTCGCGGCTGTTCGACATATATACAGCACATGCAGAGATTGCCTAACAAACAGACAATCCCTGTATGCGTTGCAGCTGCTTAACAGCCAAGGGGACTCGAGCATATATTTTGAGCACGCCAAAGTTACTCAGCATGCTCATATGACGCCTTATTTACACCCAAATTTTAGTGCACAGTGTGACATTTTAGGCACAACCCCTTCTTTTTACTAGACCAGACCCATTTTAGTGAGGCCACAGAAAATGTCTTAAAGACAGTCAGACGGCCGTATATATATCGAAGCGAGATCAATACGCAGTGCATGGACTGGCCGGCAGTGCTTTTGACCCAGTCATGACAGCTGCATGTATTTCAATGCAGCTGTCAAGCTCAGTTGCAGGAACCGCCGGCCAGTTCATGCACTGCGTTCCGATCTCGCTGCCATTTATAAGGCCGTCTGACTCTGCCCTAAAATACGTTAATAAATATGGTGCAGTTGTTTTGGGTTACATTGGGTTAAAATTGATAACCCCCCCCCCCGTCCAGTTATCTACAGACTATTGCTGGCTGTGGACCAGGTGACTGCTCTAAAGCGTGTCTCTAAATGCTGTTAACTGAAAGCTCGGTCATGATGCCCGCTGTCATAATCAAGTACAGAAAATTATAATAATAAAAATTCTACAATTAGAAAATAAAGGCGTAGAAAAAGTGAATAATAACATAGGTGATTTTCTTTTAGTATGATATTCTACTTCTTCCACTTTGCTGAAAAACTCTTTACCATAGAAAAGTCATCTTCAAGGAATCGCCTTAAACACCCCACAGGAACTAATTTGTAGAAATTCTTCAATCTATCCCCGGGGATCTGGTGGAAACTGTCATTGACTTCAGCTTCATTGGCTGTTGAGATAACACTTTCCTACGGCAAAGTGAAGTGTCTTTGCATTGATCCTTTAAGTGAATTTCTTCATAATTAAACCCTGCAAAGTTCCAGATAGGCTTTACTTTTCATCAAGTATGCAGATCATCCTACAATGGCTCAAAGCGTACACCCACCTTATGGCGTTTCAATTTTATTTCCGCCAGCAGCTTTATCTAGGGAGATGTTACATATGGCGCCTAATGCGGGAATCCTGCACAGTAAACAAAGTACTTGTGAGATGGTCCCGGCACACTAGCTGCGTCCTCTACAGGATCAGTTGTCATTTTTGAGCCCGCATCGATCCCGCTATCACTTCTCCATTTGTCGAATTCACAATGACCTTTGCATACATAAAGTCAAATAGGATTAAGTCTGGAATTTCCAACAATGGGGAAAAAGCAACAGATGTAGCCGACATTGAACGTGGAAGGATTGTTGATTTGCGTTTGGAAAGGACGTTTTGCTAGTGGTAAATCTTCCAAACACAGACTAAAATTTATAAAATATAGCTAAAAAATAGGAAAAGTACTTTGAAGAAAAGCTTAAAAAGCTGAGCCTCTTGGTCCTTCCCTTTACCATTAATTAATGACACATTGTCAATAGCTGAGACATAAGCATTGGACTCACTGAGGCTGGATCCAGGGGCACATTTTAAAGGTAAGGATGTTACAGATTTTATTACTGTACTATTTTGGGACCTTCACAGATTTTTGGAAACTTTATATAGGACATCTTTTAATAAAAATATACTTTTCTAAGACCATCCAATAATATACATACACAATCCATCAATTGTTTGTCTAGCACGTCCCCAGATGAATAGTCGCAGTGAGATTTGGGTAATTTGGAGACCAAGTCAGAACATTGAACGATGATTTACCTTAAACCTTTCCTGTACAAGTTTTGGAGGGTGGAAGGGCTCCTTATCCTACCGAAAGAGGCATTGCTATTAGGTGAAGCCATTGCTGTTTTGAGGTCGCGCTGTCATTTACTTGGGGAATTCTCGCTTGGCAGCAAACAAAAACACATCCGACACGGGTTTTTCATCAAACATAGCAGTCCATGCAGTTTATTATGCAGCATAAACCGATAGAAGCAATCAACAAAACTTCACATAAACAGCAGAGCGTCCATTATAGCTTCCCTCGGTAAACCCAGTGTTCACACAGGTTGCTCAATGTCCAGCATACAGGCTCTCTTAGCCTCATTTATCTCACCCACGTCAGGGTCTCCACATGGTATATCCCTCCAGGGAACTTTCAGGCTCTGGCAGCTATTACACACAGCCACACACCGGCAGTTAGCCAGGAGACAATCCTGCACACGGGACCTTCCGCTCTGGACCAACCAGGTCCCTGCATTCACCACATGTGACCTACCTACCCTGGCCACATTATATGGCCTATAGCCACGCCCACCGGGTCACGTGACTATGACCTCATCACAGGTCCTTCACACACTCACATAGCCTTTTACTACAGGCATTTTCAGACACACCCCTGGGTGGGTTTGTAGGTAACCAGACCGCCCATCTCTCTAGTTACCTGGAGACTTCTCCCTCTCATATTAAATCAGCATCTCATTAAAGACCTTGCTGATTACACATATATAAGTCTCCATCTCAAAGCCACCCCCTTTGAGAAACCTAACGGCCATTCAATATTCTGCCATTCATCCTTTCTCCTGGGACCTCCACACAGCGCCCCCTAGCGGACACAGTGGTTACTACACCACACTGTGCAGCGACATATTTTATCTGTACAATATTTAGGTGGGTGAGACATGTCAAAGTATTATCCATGTGAATGAGCATTACTGTTCCTCACTTTTGTCGTCTTTACAAAGTGCATCCTGTTGAGATCATTCAACAAGTCACAGATGTAAAAGAAAATTTTATTTTTGTAGACCAGGCCACCTCCTTCCATTGCTCCAAGATCCACTGATCCATTCTTGTGAGTCCTTTGCGGGTGGTTTTGGCTGTGAACTGGGGTTCACATGGGCATTTTGACCAGTCTGCAACTTTGTAGCTCCATATACTGGAAGCTGCTATGTGTGTTCAGACACCTTTCCATCATATTGAGCAGTAACTTGTTCAGCAGTTTGTGCTACGTCCGCTCTTCTGTTGGACCAAACCTTGATCCGGAACTTTGCGTTTCCTAGTAATCACAAGAGGGGCCCATGGTGCCGGTGTTTGAGTGCCAACTAAGGTAGTTCACTCTGTCTTGCCACAGAGGCCCAACGTGGAAGATAGACCTGGGTCCTGCAATTTTTTTTTTTGCTCAACTCTAGTAAGTATTGATCACTGCTTTTTGGAAACACCCTTTTGGGATGTTTTGACCCCTTTGACTATCCATCACAATTTGGCCCTTGTCTCAGTGCTCAGAGTCTTAGCACTCATCCATTTTCTTTTTTCCAACACATGAATTTTCAGATTTTTCAATTGCAGCTTAATATTTTAAACATCAGCAATTGTAATGAGATGATTGCGTGGTGTATTTAACTAATATTGCAGGAGATCTTGCTACTAGGTTTCCCATCAATCCACTTTAGTCTATGGGAAACCTGTGCTGTATGTTTCCATTTTTGTGGTGGACCATTAGTTGAGTTTTGTTGTTTTTCTAGTGCACACATGTATGAAGTGCTCCACTGAACGCCAAAAGATTCTTTGTAGCCACTTTGGGTAATTGATCACAGTTGATGATGGGCCTCTTCTCTTGAGTATTTCTATACAAAATGGATAGCGGTTGACCAAATGATGGTTCCTATGATTGCTCAGCTGGCCATTATCTATCCAATCTCTTCTATACGCAGTAGCGCTCACTCCGCTGGGCACACTTGTGTTCGCTGTGCCACACTTCTCTGGTGGGGAATTTTCTCATTGAGAACAAAAGAATCTATGGTCTGAAATTGAAAGATGTCGGGGAATCATCGGAAGGCCCCTATACACAGGCAGTCGGCCGAGCCCGCCATTAATCTGTCATGTATGGGGGAGCCTTTATTCACTTGACTGTCTGGCTTACATTTTGCCTTTGTGTTTGCCTGAGGCTTGGTCTACGTATAATCCAACTAGAAATGTCACACTCTTCATGGCAATACTTGGGCAATACACATTTAAATATGTGTAATAATTATGCGCTATTTTCTCTGTGACATAATAGAATTTTAATGTATGTTAATATATTTTTTCAGGCCTCACCTATTAGGTGCTGACACCCTTTAGGACCCAACTAGTATCAGTTCTTATCAGATAAGTAGGTTCACTTCATCGCACCTATATCTTCATTGTGTGTGACACATGTTGGAAAAGCACCAAGGAGCTACTACTGCTTTCTTGACACTTTGATGTGCCACTCCTAACATTATTACTTTCTGTGCTTATGAAATCTCGACTGCTGCCGTCACCCTGGTGTGAAAAGGTGAAAGATAGACGATAAGAACGTTTGATGGGCAAGAAGCAATTTACACGTGTATAATATTTAAATTTATAATCACATGAGTCATAGAAGGGTTCATTACTATGCAAGGGTAATTATACATGCAGCCTTTCTGAAGGGAATGTGTTCTGACTCATTGCTAAAATTATTTTTTTATGTTAAACATATTTTTCTAGAATTTTTGCAGATTTTATTTTTTCTTTTATTTAATTTTTCATGTCAGATTTATGTACAAAGAAAACTGACTTGCTTCCAAAGTTCCTTCTGCAGGAGCTTTTATGATCTCCCATTCTAACTTCATTAGCATTATATGAAGTTGGTCCACCTTCCTTTGCACCTATGACAGCTTACATTCTTCTGGGAAGGATTTCTCCCAATATTTTGGAATTTTTGCACATCCTCCCAGAAGAGCATTTCTCAGGTCAGACACTGAGGTTGGACTTGGCTCACAATTTCTGTTCTAGCCCATCCCAAAAGTATCGCATGGGGTTGACTTCTGGGCTTTGTGCAGATTTTCTCCAAACTCTCCTAACCGTGACTTTGTGCACTGGGGCTTCATGCTGGAAACTGTTGCCCAAACTGTTCTCTGCTCACTGCTGAGGTGTCATACAGGTAGTCAGATTATTCACAGACCGGATGCAGGCAAGAGGGGCCTGGGATCACAGACAGGCAGGGAGGAGAAGATTTAGTGCACAGTCCGGCCCCTGTGCACCAAAATCTAATTGGCAAATAACTTAAAATGATGATTAAAGAAGAACAACAAAGCAGATTTCTTCATCGAAGGTATCAATGTAATCAGTATAACAGCGCTATAACAGCAATGTATTTACTTTACTTTACAAAATCGTGCTGACAGGTTCTCTTTAAATATCAGTATAGTCAATGTGCAGAGTTGAAATTACTGGATTTGTCTGAAGGACAATCTATAGTTACAAGCTTATAATGGTTACTGGTATCGGTTCACAGACGCGGGATCCCTTAATACAGTAATCTTGGCTGAATGCACTTCAATAAAGGCCACCATACACTTTGGCTGAAAATTGGCAGGACCACGTGATGAGTATGGGGGCTTCTCGACTCTCCTAAGACAGATGGTGTCGGAGAACACCAAGATCAAACAATCGGAATTTCAATGCCTGATCCTTTGGTTTTCAGTGTAGATCAACTGATGACATAGGGGTCTGGCAGCAGCTTTCTCCCCTCTCCTAATGCTAGAGGACTCGCATGTATGGGTGGGCATTAGAAGAGGTAGCGGTCTGCTGAACGCACAGTCTTGTGTAGGGCCAGCTTTAGTTTTTGAATTTCTAAACAGTGACTGGTTGTTGCAAGTTAATTAATGATGAAGACATTGAACAAGAAGGAAACAGCTTGGATAATTTAGACTACAAACCAGAAACATTATGAATAAATCTGTAGATGAAATTACAGGCTGAATGAAGCTCAAACTGCAATGACGACTCGTCAGATAAATCTGATTCAGTGTGGCTTAGCAAGGTCTGTGAGGTCATATGATGAACAATTTACACCTTTAAATAGCAAATTAACTCCAATTTTAAGAAGCTGTCAGGCAAACGCCATTCCTAATACAATGCACATACACATGCATACTCTGTGTGGCAGAGCGTGCATGCATTTTGATTAAGCCCCTAACACACACGTTTCCCTTAAAACATCAGTCGGGATTCACAGCCTTGTTCCGCCCGACATATTCATCTAATATGTATACCGTTTTACTGCAACACAGGCATTTGCTTCTAGAATGAGCGATTTATTATTAGTAAAGATGAGCAAAAAGATTTGCAATACCCTGACCCTGTAGTGTTGCCTATATATGTAGTAGTTCCTAAGGGGAAGCACGCAGTGTGGGGTGCAGCACGCAAGCATCCCATAAGCAAAGCATCACAGAAGCTAAGCATCAAGAAAACGGCAGTTATCCATGGCAGTTAGTCAGGGCAGGAGTCAGATAACCCACACTTTGCTTTCCCCTTTAACCATGTGCTTTATTTCTATCCTCCTGTGTTCCCTTGCCATCCACATTCACCACCCCATCCCCCCTCCATCATGACTCATACACATCAGCCCCTCTATACTTCCCTCTCCCATGTACAGCTCCCGTGCACTCCTCACCTTCCTGAGAAACCTCAGCCTATCTTGCCCAAATACATCACAGAAAAAAACTACTTACAATTCCAACAACTATATTTGCTCTTTATCTTCCTACTTTTACTGATTTCAGGTGACATCTCCCCCAACTCTGGTCCACCATCCCCCAACCTCAACCCCTTCCCTACCTCATATCGAAACCATAATAATCTTATTGATATTACTTGCACTCCCTCATCTCCATCTTTTAATTGCGCCCTCTGGAATCCACGGTCTGTTTGGAACAAGCTTCCTTTCCTGCACAACTACTTTCTGAACAACTCTCTTAATCTGTTGGCCCTCACTGAAACCTGGATTCAGGATTCTGACACTGTCTCTCTTGCTGCCATTTACTATGGTGGCTTACAATTCTTTCATTCCCCGAGACCCACAGACAGACATGGTGGTGGAGTCGGCATACTCTTTTCCCCCACAGTGCAATTTCCAGGTCATCCCCCCAGTTCCATCACTCATATTCCCTTCTTTTGAGGTCCACACCATCAGGCTCTTCCGTCCCCTCTCCCTTAGAGTAGTGGTCATATACCGGCCCCCAGGCTCACCCACCCACTTCCTTGACCATTTCTCTCCTTCACGCTCACAAATCCTCGCCGACCACAGCTCACTCCTACCTACCACACAGTCAGAAATCTACAAGCCATTAACCCTCAGACACTGTCGACTCCCTACACTCATCACTGTCCTCAATCTCCTCTTTTTCCTGTCCTGATCTGACTGTTCATCACTACAATGACACTCTTAGAAGCACCCTTGACCAAGTAGCTCCCCTCACCCTCAGAACCGCCAAGCACAGCGTAAAACAGCCCTGGCTCACATTGCAAACTCAACTTCTCCAGCGATGCTCTAGGAGTGCTGAACGCCTATGGAGAAAAACCCACACACCAGAAGATTTCATCCACTTCAAATTTATGTTAAGAACCTATACTGCTGCCCTTCACCTCGCCAAACAGACCTACTGTACTTCACCACCCTGATCTCCTCACTAGCCAACAACCCCAAGAAACTTTTTGACGCCTTTCACTCCCTCCTCAGGCCGAAAGCACAAGCCCCTATCACAGACATTTGTGCTGATGACCTGGCCTCCCACTTTACAGAAAAAATAGATAATATCCGTCAGGAAATCTGCTCCCAACCACCAAGTGCTGTGACTCCCATCCCTTCCTGCATCTCCCCTGGCTCACTTTCCACATTTGATCCCATCACAGAAGAAGTCTCCAGACTCCTCTCGTGCGACCACATGCACTACCGACCCCATTCCCTCACATCTCCTCCAGTCTCTCTCCAGTCGTCACAACTCACCTAACTGCAATCTTAAATCTCTCCCTCTCCTCGGGCATTTTCCCATCTTCCTTCAAACATGCCATCGTTACTCCATTACTAAAGAAACCCGCTCTCGACTCATCCTGCACAAACAACTACAGACCAGTCTCCAATCTTCCCTTCATCTCTAAACTTTTGGAGCGCCTAGTTTACTCCCGCCTTGCCAGTTACCTCTCCACTCACTTCCTTCTAAACCCTTCACAGTTCAGCTTCTGCCCCCTACATTAGACTGAAACTGCACTCATCAAAGTGACCAATGACCACCTGACAGCAAAACGTAATGGTCACCACTCTCTGCTCATTCTTCTCGACCTATCTGCAGCTTTCGACACTGTTGACTACCATCTCCTACTCTCTAGGCTCCAGTCACTAGGCATTAAGGGCACTACTCTCTCCTGGTTCTCTTCCTATCTTTCTGACCGCTCCTTCAGTGTTTTGTTCTCTGGCTCCACGTCATCTCCTCTTCCTCTCGCTGTCGGGGTACCTCAGGGCTCAGTCCTTGGCCCCCTTCTCTTCTTTCTCTACACATCCCCAATTGGACAGACCATCAGCAGATTTGGCTTTCAGTATCATCTTTATGCTGATGACACACATCTATATACGTCATTCCCCGACCTTACCCCCGCTCTACTACAGAATGCCAGTGACTGTCTGCAGTCTCCAACATCATGTCCGCTCTCTATCTGAAACTCAACCTCTCCAAAACTGAACTTCTGCTCCTGCCATCTACTAACCTCCCTTAATCTGACATTTCTCTCTCTGTGGGTGGCACCACAATAACACCCCGGCAGCAGGCACGCTGTCTGGGTGTTATGTTTGACACCAATCTCGTCTTCACATCCCATATATAATGTCTTGCCCGCTCTTGCTACTTACACCTAAAGAACATCTCTAAAATCCGCCCTTTTCTCACCATGGAAACAACAAATACCCTCACTGTAGCATTGATCCACTCCCGCCTGGATTACTGCAACACTCTATTAATTGGCCTACCCATTACTCGACTATCCTCTCTCCAGTCCATACTTAATGCAGCAGCCAGGGTCATCTATCTGGCTAATTGGTACTCGGACACATCCGCTCTTCGCCAGTCCTTACCTTGGCTGCCCATTCATTATAGGATCCAATTCAAAGTACAATGTACTTGATCTCACCCACAAAGCTCTCCACAGTGCACCACCCCCTACATCTCCTTCCTCATTTCTGTCTATCGGCCTAACCGACTGCTGCGCTCTGCAAACGACTTTCGACTAACCTCTGCACTAATCCGTACCTCCCACTCCCGACTCCAAGATTTCTCCTGCGCTGCGCCAACCCTCTGGAATCCTCTACCCCAAGAAATTAGGATTATCCACAATTTGCATAGTTTCAGGCGTTCCCTCAAAACACATTTGTTGAAAGCGGCCTATCACGTTCACTATTCAAAGTCATTCTATGTGTAAGTGTGCATGTGTAGCCCATTCACTATCTCCATCTATCCCTCACTCCCTCAAGATGGCTGGACCTTCATTGCAAATACAACTTTGTAAATACACACCTGTACTTTGTATCTCCCCCACCTCATTGTAGATTGTAAGCTCTCACGAGCAGGGTCGTCTTATTTTGCTTTAATTGTTGTATTTTTAACGTTGTTACTTATGACTTGTGTTTTGAAACTGTTAAACTGTAAAGCGCTGTGGAATACTGTATGTTGGCCCTATATAAATAAAGGTTATTATTATTATTATACCCTGTTCTAACCTCTGACCTGGTCCTCTATTGCAGCTATTCTTCACTTCCGTGGTTTGTGACGCTGTTATTGGGAATCTGTCAACAGGTTTTTGCTATGCAATATGAAGACAGCAGAGATAGGGGCAGAAACAGATTTCAGAGATGTGTCACTTGTCAAAGTGCCTGTTGTTTACTAACTGTAGGATTTATGACTAAGAAATTAACATTGCTGGACTGCACTAGTTTGGCAACACCCCCTCCTCCTGTGATAAGTAGCTCACTGTCTATAGACTTTATACATAGAGAGCCTGGTGTGGGCGGGGTTAGCTTTCTCAGCTTTGCTTCATGCTAAATCTAAAAGCTCTGATTATGTCAGAACAGCTTGAACCAGTAAATTAAGTGATACATCATTGGATTCAGCTTCTTTTTGACTACATTGTGCTACTCTCAGATGAGGTAGCAAAAACTTGCTGACAGATTCCCTTTAAGGGGCTTAGTAAGTGATGGAGATGACTGGCCAAAAATACAAACGAGGACTAGACCAGAAGTTGGAACTGGGTACTGGCAATTTTTTGCACATCTATATTAGCAGATCCATCTCGTTTTAATTGCCTTTGTTCATTAGTTTGTGTATGATCACCCAAATAATTTTACCACATTAATGCTCAGCAGATAAATATCTCACAGTTCCGATATAGAGATCACATTGGTAGTCACCATAGCAAGCAATATCTAGCCACTGAGTCAGCGAGGAATGCTGCAAGATTTCAGCTCTGAAGCTTGCAGAACTATGACCACAGTTATTAAATATCTGCAGGTTTGCAGTTTGGGGAATGCTTCGGACTTCTCATAGAACGTAAGTGTAGATAATAAAGGGTTTATTTTTTTATTTTTCTTCTTGCTCATCTACGGTACAATTGACACTTTCTGGTTCATAAATTCATATCACTGCTTGAAGCCGACGCCGCCTCGACGACAAGTTCTATCCTGAATAGTAATTATAACTGATATAGCAAAACCTTGGCACTTCTGCAGATTATTATATTTTCTAGAAGAAAATTTAGTAAGAAGTAAAGGACACCCCTGATGATTTCTCCAAAAGCCCCCTACCTATTTTAGCGATTACCATATTGGCAATTGGTTAATTTATGTGTATTATTGTATTAAGTAAAGTTATTTATTGAGGAGATCTATAACCTGATTTCTCAATACAACCGGCATTCATTATTAAACAGATCTCGGACTAAATGGTATTGCTGTACTTACTGTGTTAATCCATCTCAAAATGGCTGTTTAATCCGATTTGAAAGTTTATTTAATAGGAAGTTTATCCTCCATTCCCCGCCCGGGCGGCACTGGGCAGGGAATAGAGATGGAGTGACGGAGGCTTCAGATCTACCATATCAGTTCAAACGCTGATTTCTCAGTAATGGAGGAACAGACAAGCCATAGAAAGGTATTGCCGAACTTGTCTGTGAAAGAACTACATGCACAAATAAATAGTTTAGGTGGTAAAATCTTGCTAACCGATTCTCTTTACAAGTACCTTTTTTTTTTTTTTTATACCTTTGTGATCGTTTGATAACATAAGTCCTATCCATTAATGTCACTGGGTGGAAAGCATTTTACTATATATATATATATATATATATATATATATATATATATAATATTCTTTATCAGTAATACCATTTGGGAATTTGGTATCCGCAGATGTTTTCCGTTCTAAATACAGGCAATTCAGGTGGAAATCACGCCATAAAAAAAATCACTGTCTGTGTTTATTGCTCTATCTTTTAGCATTTACTCTGCACCTATGATCCGGTCCTTTTGCTTGTCTGACTCCATGTAGGTGGTAGTCAAGTGATATCACATGGACCTCACCAGTGAGGGTTGCAGAGCTCTTAGCAATATTTTTTACAAACCCCCAACCATTAATTGTTCTCCTAAGCCGTGTGTGCAACCTCTATACGGTGCATTTATACCCGTTATTCCCGTGCATTTCTCACAGCCTTACATTGTAGTGTGGCAATTTTACAAGCTTTTTTATTTTTTTTCACAGCCGTTTAAAACGATTTTGAGCCCTTTGACAGAGTAAAGATTATAAGTGAAATGCCTTGTGAGAATAGCATAATTGACACTTAAACTGTAAGGCTGTAAGGATCTTATTAGGTATTCATGTTCTCTTCCATGCTAATCTCTTAACAGACGTGTCCATGCCAGGAGGTGGGTGCTGCCAGCTCTTCTCCTCCCCTCTGTTACGCTGTTTAATAGAAAATGCTGCTGGTGTTTAACCGTATTGCAATTACGATTACATCTCATCTGTAGGAGCCTGCACGCGGGAGTTATCTGCAGTGGAAAAATCCACAGCAAAAATTAAGTGGAAGTGGTGCGATTTTGCTGCAGTTTCACCATTTGCAATGCAGTGAAATTATCATGCTATAAGTTGACTTGGTAAAAGGGGTAGTCTCAAGTTTGGAAATTATCCCATATGTATAGGATAGGGGATAACTTCCCAATCGTTGGGTATCCAACCTCTGGGAGACCCACCAATTTCCAAGAAGCAGAGCCCCATGCGAATTGAGACTGCCGCTTTTTCAGGTGCCGAAGACGAGCTCAGCGAAACGCTGTGCTAACTCTGGTGGTCCCATTAAGAATAATTGAAGTGGCATTGACCATGATTGATCACCACTCCATTCACACACGCTTTGGTCGTCGGGATCCTTGGGCGTCCCAGCGATTGGGAAGTTACCCACTATCTATTCCTTGGATAAGGGATAATTTCCAAACATAAGAATTGCCATTTATGTAAAATAACATAGTTGGATTAAGGTATTAGAGTAAGCTGTTTTAATGTTATTAGCTGTGTGTCAAAATGTAATGAGTATTTCATAGCCTCATTCTCGTTAGTAGAATATATACATGAATAAGGGTTGGCATAATATTCAGGGAGAAAACTGGAATATTTTTCTTTTACTGTTTTATCATTTCTCGGGATCTATAGTCGCAGCTTTTACACTTTTTTAATTTTTTTTTTTTTTTTTTCAACCAGTTTGTTTTGTAAGTGCCAAAACCAGTTTTTCTTGAATAAGACACAAAGTTGACACCTTAATCCCTTTGCTCCCTTGAGGATCTGTCTTTTTGCAGACAGGATATGTCTTTAAATTAAATGTATTCTTAAAGTTTAGGGTTAATTTTAAATCTGCTGAAAGGTTCTTGCTAGCCGGCCAGTGTTTTAATGTCAGAGCTTCCGAGACTGAAAAACCTGGAAGATCACTGCTGTCAGAAACGGCATTTCAGACATATCAGGACTTGTTTAATTGATTGATTTAGAAATGTATTTATTTTCAATTTATTGCTGAATATTATTTTTTTAAAAAATTGCGAAATTGTGGGATCACTGACATTTAATATGTAATACATGCAATGGAATAATTCAGCATTAAAACAAATGGTCGCTAGTTCGCTCTAGTACAACTTTAAGTGAAGCCAGTCTACAGGGTGAATGTGTTGTGGCGTCCATATACGGTACATATTTTTAATTGTTATTCTATATTTCTGTGTTTTCTCTTTATTTTGCTTTTAAAGCTTAAGTGAACTTTTAATGCATTTTTGATATGTCTTCACACCCGAGGAACGTGACCACAGTCTACCTCCGATCACTAAAACCAATGTGTATAGTCCATTTTCATTGCTGGATTACCCTAGGAATGCTTGTTTTGTAATAGTCATGTAGTCTATACAGTCTGCTGATCACCTGAAGAATGAGCAAATCTCTTGTTCGTCTGGTGAAACGATCTTTTGTGCTGCATTGAAGATCATCTGTCTCGGCAGCACATTATCCTGTGTAATCAGGACATGCACTGTCGAGAACAATGGCAGCCTATCTGCACTTGATTATCTATTACTGATCATTCAGTGCGCAGTGAAGTCGGGTCACCCTGTGTAAACAGACTATTGAATGACCACCGATCAGCAAGCAAGTAGCTGTGGTCATTTAGTCTCCTATTTCGGCCATGTAAACAGCGGCATACACACGCACAGACTTTCTAATAGCCCGTACACCGCTCTCTGTGTGCTCATGTATAAGGTAAGCTCTTATCCAAGGTTTAAGTGATCGTTCAGGCTTTAAGGAGTCCGCACCCCCCAACTGATCAACACTTCTTTAGAAGGGGCTACAGTGTATCAAAAATGTTTAAAGGGTTGTTATACTTTAATACAATCAGTCAACATGAAAATAAAATTAAATTATCTTTATTGCATGTTGAGACTTTCTGGCACACACGGACATATTGGGGCAGCTCTTCCGGTCACCCATATTATAGCGAATCTGTGTCCTTTTTTTTTTTTTTTTGTCTTACAATTTTTTTTTTAAAGTTTGCACATTACAGTGACAGGTTCCCTCTATTAGGCGAAACAAAACAAAAAAATATTAATGTGCCTCTGGGATAGCATCAGTTACGATAGAAAATATCCTTTTGGACTGCAGCTGGAGCTTGATTTTATTGCAATTTTTTGGACATATGTTCACATTCTGCAGTTGTTTCCTTATAATTTTTTAGACAAAAATTAGATTAACATCCAGTAATGTAGTATAATATTTAATTCAAAGTCTACATGTTTTGTCTTCAATTTGGCGATAGAATAAGCACATCGGAAAGCAACACCGAATTTGTTGCCACTTGATGTTTTGGCTTTGAAAACCCCAGTTACTTTGGACTGTAACTTTTGGATTTTTTGGTGCAAATTTTGCAACACCTGTGAATGTCTTGGGCTCATTCGGACGTCTTTTTCATGGATAGACCGTCTAGCCCTTATTGACTACATGGCTGTTCACATTGAGTTGCCGCACCAAAACAGAGAGACCTGTCCGATTTTTTTGATCCGAGTCATAAATCAAACTCGTCAATGCAAGTCTACGGGTCTATGAAAAAATCTGATTCGCTAGAAAAAAAAACAGCGCATGACTAACTGTAAATTAATTATGCTGTTAATATAATATAATGTTAATAATTCTATTCTGATCTCTTTTGCTTAAAAATAAATACAAAAAAACTTCTATAATTTTAGTAAATTTGTATGTGAGCGGAGTATTACCGGAGAGCGCTCCTGTTTTCTGACAGCAGACTATCAGCAGGTTGCTCTATCGGTTCATTTTGTGATTTACATGAGAATTGTAAATAAACTATTTTGCCAGGTTGGTGGTTACAACCTTCGGAGAACTCATTAGCGTGCGTGTCATTTCAGTGAATTATTGCCTTCCTGCTATGCTTCTTGTTGTCTTCCCACAAGCGATGAAAACATAAATCACGCAGCGGTGAAGAATCTGACAGGTAGCGTCTGTGCGGCAGTGACTCCCTTCTACCAAACGGGGGCGTTCTTTGCCTTTACAAGAGGAACTTTTTTTTTTTTCTTCCTGTATGCTAATGGTGTTTGTCCTCATTTGATTTTTCACCTGAGTGGTTATGTGTGTTTATATAAATGTCTTTCTGTAATGATATGGAAAAACGGTAACACTTTACTTTATTTCTATTCTGTGTCCACATTTATACAAATGATGACGCCACTACGGAGATGGATTAGTTGTACCCAAGCTGTGGCCAAAAGTTATTAACCCATTGAGGATGCAGACATTTTTTTTTCGTACATTTTTTCCTCCTTCCACGAGCCATATTTTTTTTTCCCATCGAAATAACCAAACAAGGGCTTGTTTGTTGTGAGGTCACATGGCGTTTTTAATAACACCGTTCCCTTTACCATATATTGTGCTGAAAAACAAGAAATAAATTCTGTGTGTGGTGGAATTGGAGTAATAAAAGCAGCAATTTCCCATATCGTGTTTTGGGTTTTGTTTTTATGATATCTAAGGGGTAAGGTTTCTCCTTGTGGAGAGTGACATGCCAGCTCTGGCTTGTCAAGGTAATGAGGCTTAATTCGCCGTGCAATGCTCCTCTGGGAAAATAATATGCAAATTGCCTCTTCAGAGAAAAAGAGGACTTGAACTCTATAGCGCCACCTGTAGGTAGCAGCGATCCTACAAGTCACAATCAACCCTTTGACGAGTCTTCTAATATGACTTAGGATAAAAGCCAAATTCTGATTTGGCTTTTATCCTAAGTCATATTGCAAGACTTGTTAAAGGGTTGATTGTGACTTGCAGGATCGCTACTACCAATAGGTGGCGCTATAGAGTTTGTCCTCTTTTTCTCTGAAGAGGCAATTTGCACGTTTTTATGATATTCAGTTTGTGCTAAAAATGACATATTAACCTTGTTCTGTGGGTCAGTATTTTGTGTTGATGCCAAATTTAGATAGTTCTTTTATATTTTTACTGCCTAAGGGCAAATTCAGATATCCATGACACATGAGGAAACAGAGTTCAGTTACCCAACCACCAAGTATAGCACAGAATCCCCAACAAGCCTATTCTGATTAAGACCAAGAGCCTGAAACGCGTCACCGTAATGTTTTATTGCTCTGCAATGATGATGATTTAGTGGAATTCTAATAAAGCATCGACTGTATTTTATCGGAACTCCCAGCTTCTTTCATCAGACGAATTAATCCATGAAACACGACTGACCGCCGGTCTCCCGACCTGAACTTGACCACAATCAATCCATAGTTCATACACAGACCATGTTTTCCAGACTTAAAATTCGTCCAGAAACAGAAAGCTATACCTTTTTATTTTTGGTCATTCGAGGTATTGTTTTTTTGAGACACCAGCTGTAGTCTGTATTGGCACCATTTTGGGATACTTTTTGTATCTCCTTTTTTTATGTGAAGTGACCCAAAAATATTGTCTCTGCACTTTTGCATTTTTTTTTTACTTAGTTTGTGTGTGTGTGTGTATGTGTGTATGTATATATATATATATATATATATATATATATATATATATATATGCTCTAGTATATATTATTATTATAGCACCATTTATTCCACCATTTTATATATACACCATACATGAGTATTTGTGTATATAGACTTCCTTGAACAAAGTTCTTCCTATCCAGAAAAAGACATTTACCTCATTATATTTATCCGTTTGTCAAACAATTCACTTGATGAATAGAAAATATAATCCTGTATTGGAAAGCAGGCAGTAGAAAAACATATAGTGTGTGTAAATTACATATTTTAAAATTATTAGTAATTATTTTTTTTTTTTACGTTTTTTAATTAATTCCCCTCAGGGACTTGAACTTGTGATCCCTTAAGCAATGCTGTAATATTGCAGTGTACTGTAAAATTAACAGTTTTCTTCAAAAACATGGCAGGCACAGGGGTTTTACTAGGCCCCAAACTGCCAGGACACTGTCGGCACCCTGCATATGCACCTTGGGCAGTCGATGGGTGACTGAAGCAACATATTCACTACCTAATATCGTGCGCCAGCATGTGCAATGTTTGGGACTCCCGCGCTATACATCTTGTGCCATCTACTTGCCGTATATGTACGGCGCATGTCGCCAAGGAGTTAAACTGTTTTTCTGAAAGTACATTATTAGAACAGGCTCTAAAATGGTGTTGAATTCTTGTTGTCGGAAACAATTTGTATAAAAAGGCAGGATAAAGGTGCGTACAGGCTCGTAGGTAGAATTTTGACTATTTTCTTGTCTGCTGTTTTTACTGCCTACTTTCCCATACAGGATTACCTTCTCCATTCATCATGTGAATTGTTTGACAAATGGATAAATGTAATGAGGTAAATGTCTTTTTCTGGATAGTAAAGACTTTGTTTAAAGAAGAACATTGGTCAATGATTTAGAAGAATTGGTCTGTGCAGATGGACTATTTATCTGACTAAATTTGATTTTTTTTTTTTATTTGTTTTTATTACCCTTAAGGACAATTCTTAGAAAATAAGATCAGTAAATCTGTGTGCGTGAGAACGGTTAGCAGTGAGAGCTGTCAATCTCTTTAAATATTGTTGAAGGCCGCCATCTTGATGCTTCTGTGCAGATCAGCCACAGAATGAGCTTAATAGAAGACCAGGATTTACACTATATAGTTCAGAGAACAAGGCCACGTGCACACATTGAGTGTTTGGTCAGTTTTTTACCTCAGTATTTGTAAGCCAAAACCAGGAGTGGGTGAAAAATACAGAAGTGGTGACGCGTTTCTATTATACTTTTCCTCTGGTTGTTCCACTCCTGGTTTTATCTTACAAATTCTGAGGTAAAATACTGACCAAATACTGAACGTGTGAGCGTGGCCTAAGTCGCAACTTCAAGTCCCCTAGTAAAGTATAAATAATAAAAAAAAAAATATAAAGATTTGAATCACCCCACTTTTCCCGCATTAAAAGTAAAGATATGAGCAAAATTAAAATGTTTATCGCAGTGTTTGTAAAAGTCTGGTTTTATCAAAGTATAGAATTACAGCACTTACTGTACAAGTTAGAGAAAAAAATATCAAACCAGGTTTTTTTTTTTTTTCAGGCCTCCCTAAAAATTACATTAAAAATCCATCAAAACGTCATTCGTTCCAGTATCGGTAAAACCTTCAGTTTGCCATAAAAAAAAATATTAAACAAAATCCTCAAACGGCGTCATTGACTGAAAACGAAAAATGTTTTTAATGTTAAAAATTATTTCAATATTGAAATGCCCCCCCACCCCAAAACGTCTTATGACTATATTGGGGGGCACAATATGTGAAATACTGTAGACAGAAAAGAAATAAATAAAAATAAGTAACAAAAGACAATAGAAATCACTGTTATTACTCGCCCAAGCCTCCTTAAAAAAAATATGTATGCAATATATAAAATAATTATGAAAGACACAAAAAAAATTTCTGTGTATTTTATTGGTTCTTTGTAGTCATAAATAATGTGATAAGCAGAAACGTATTTCCTTTATTTTCCCACCAATATCGGCTAAAAATAAAAGCGAGCAGGAGAGCGACTTGAAAATGAAGTTGTATGTGTCACGAAAGAAAGATGCAAAAACTATTTGAGTATCTGATAAAAAATTGACAGCTCTTTAAACCTCATGTGTGGAAAAAAAATGCCTGGTTAGGAATCTGGGTAGATGGAGGATCTTTAACTGGGTAAGTAAAGAAATGTATCCTAGCTTGGTGTCTCCATAATTACACTGACTGGAAAAATCATGTCTCCAGGTCTTTTTTTTTTTTTTTTTTTTTTTATAGTATAATGAAATCAAAACCCTCCCAAAAAATGATGGAAATCATTTTGTTTTCACCATTTCATTCCAGTTGGTATTTTTTCCCAGTTTTCAGTACATTTAATGGTAAAACGGATGGTGTCATGCAAAACTGAAACTCCTAAAA
Source organism: Dendrobates tinctorius (assembly GCF_039654945.1). NCBI lineage: Eukaryota > Metazoa > Chordata > Amphibia > Anura > Dendrobatidae > Dendrobates > Dendrobates tinctorius. The sequence goes on from NW_027361872.1 coordinate 12,994,222, forward strand.
AAAAAAAAAAAACCCTGAAGACTTGATACAGCTCTTTCAATGAAAATTTTTAAAACGTAAGGGTCTTGGAAGAAAGAGAGAAATAAGTGAAAGAGCAAAAACGAAAAATTGCCCAGGAACAAAAAGGATTAAACGTAGTGAAGAGCTCTTCTGTGCAAGAAAAACGATTTTCGTGAGCTCTTAGTGTTAGAAAACCTTGTTTAGCTTCTCTTTTAATGGTCCCGAGTGTTATGTAAGTTTTGTTGGAGTTTGCCTAACATTTTGTCATGTTTTTATTATTTATGACCTGAAAAGATAAAGCGGAAAAAAAAACTTTTTTTTTTTTTTTTTGTTGATCATCTACGGTAATTAAGACTGATCAGTTGATATTCTGGTAGGAGTACTGGTAAGGCACTGCTTTTTTTTTTTTTTTTAAGGCTCCTTAACCATTTTAGTTCGAGTCTCAAATTAGCCTTACTGTTAATGTTTTAGAAGTCCATTTTGATACAGGAAAAAATATATTTCTTTATACTGTCTTAGCCAATAGGTAGAAGAATATTTAGATTTGAGAGTCCTCATTTGTTGATACCATTTAATGGCTAACTGAAAAGATGGTAACAAATTGCAAGCTTTCGAGACTTCTCAGGTTTCTTCATCAGGCATAGAATAACCCAAAACCTGAAGAGTCACATATTTATACACCAGAGGACACAGGAATAATGCATTACTTGCACTTTGTTACCATGTTTTCAGTTGGCCATTAAAAGGTATCAACCACAAATTATACTATTTTAGAAGTCCATTGGCATAAAAATTACTGCCACCTGTCACCATCCTTAACTTGTCTTATTGCCAACCAAGCCGCTGCTCTGATACTGATGCTATGCCTCATGCGTGTAGTGCACAGACATAGGGCACGCTGCAATAAGAGTTCTTTTAAATATGATACAAATTTTTATTTTTGCTTTTTAATCTTTGAAGTATACAGTAGAACCAATATAATTATGTGTGTGTTATTCAGGATTCATGTGATATGGAACATTTTCAAATTACCCAAATTTACAAAAACCGGTTGCTTGTTTAAAAAAGAAAAAAAGAAACCTTACACCCCTCATCATCTGCCCTGACAATCACTGATTTTTTTGGCCGCTGATAGTTGGCGGTATGTGCCATACTTCTGACCTCATGGCTCCTATGGCTGATAAGTGGGTACCCCTTTGTCGCATGCATGACATTTTATAGAATGCTTTCTAGGAACTGAATGATATCTGCGGAATCCGGACCGTGTTGATTCTTCTCATTAACCTCATCATGTCTTTTTTCATATTTTGTGTTGAAAGTATTTTAAACAAGTTATAAGTATTTTAAATTTTGAGATACATGTTTGATTAATTTATTTTTTTTCTTCATGGATCCAAATTATTTGCAAACATGGTTTCAATCAATTTAACAAAATGAATAAAATTCTTCAAGTAAGTAAAATATGCCATAGAGGCATGTAGTAATTTGTTGGTGGAACGACGACCGATCGATAGAACTAAGGGGCTTCCATCAGCCCCTTCTTTTTTTTTTTTTTTTTTTTTTTTTTTTAGAGAATTTAGAGGCCTGGGAGTCCTCACCTAACTGTATATTTTGGCCAAATGATTCAAGCTCACAAGAGACTTTAAGGATTCTTGATGCTGGATGCGAACTGGTGTTTGGAGTCAGTCAGTAGAAGTGTACGGACTCCAGCTTTAAAGAAATTATATATATAATCTGTTATTAATATTGTATAATTGATGCCGTAGCAGTGCAACTGCTTTTAACAACAAGCAACTTTGCAATTTACCTCTACTTAAAAATCCTCTCTGATCTCAGCAATGGATGGATGTTCACCATTGACAGCTCGTTGCCGGCCACTTCTGCGCCCCTCTGATGCTGCAGAGGCAAACCTGCTGGATGGGAGAACGCACAGTTTAGGCTCGGAGGACTAAGGGAGGGAGTTCACTATTGGGCAGTCATCTAAGCCTGAAAAAGCTTTATGTCACCTTCTTACTACAGTAAATGTGTTATTACTACTTATTTATTATGGAGTCAGTCGGAATCAGAACTTTGGCTACCATCTCTCCAGCCCTGATAATGTTTTACTGGTGAAGCCAAGGTTCATAATTAGTGGGACAAAAAAGTATTGGAACTGATGCCAAAATGATCTATATGAAACATATGGAAACAAATAGCCTTTATTGCGAAACTGATTCCTAATCTTTTTTCCACGATAAAGTCCAAAATTAAACATGTCCTTAGTTTTTTTTTTTTGTTTTTTTTTTCCTTTTTGTTCAAATTTTTTTTTTTTATTTAATTTAAACATTGAAGAAAAACTAGAGTAATCAACCCCACAAGCCCATCCCTAAACCTACCCCTCTTCAGTTGTCGATACATATCCAGTTTCACTCCATCTGAAATAAATCTCTTGTAATCAAGAATATTACTATTTACATAAGGACATGAGCGATTGCCAAAGAATCCAGCCATTTCCACAGCACTTTATTTGCTCATGTATCTCTATTCTTATAAAAAAAAAAAAAAAAAAAAAAAAAAAAAAGGAAAGAAAAAAAGGGGATGGAAGAATTGTGGGGGTGGGAATAGGAAGGCGGGAGAGGATCTTTAACAGCGCAATATACGATCCCCAATTAGATGAAGAGGGGCAAGTCCCAATTCTTCAAGCCACGGGGTCCACAGAGCTTCATATTTTATAATTGTAAATTTTCTTTTAGTAGGTTGAAGTTTTTGTATCCGATGCTGTACAATAAGCTTCTGAGCCGTATATAGCAAGCTGGCTACTGCTATCTTATGTGGTTTGGATGCATGAAGGTCCCGACCATGACCCAACACTCACAACAGGGGAAAGATCCACATGCAAGTCGTAAACCCTATGTTAGGCGTCGGGTTCCTGTTGCTGCACAGCAGGAATCCCAAGCCTTGCATTCGGCAGTCTCCCATTCCTCTCCGGCCTCAGAGGAGGCTTCTCAGCAGATTCGTCGGTCCCGGCGCTCTGCCCAGACCAGCTCTGTGGGTTTGGTTGCTGCTGCCACCTCTGGTCCAGCTATAGCAACACATGCTGGTCAGCAGCAAGCTACTCCAGGGACTATGTCCTCCTTTTGGTCCATTGAGCATGCCCGTGGGACGATCTCTCTTTGGAGATCGGAGGTCACATGCTCAGGTCCTTCTCCAGCTCAGATTGGACCATCAGGAAGGTCCCGGAAGGAGGCTGCTAAAAAAGGTTTGCATGGCCGCTCGGCCATGCGCTAGTATAGACTGCATTACCAGACTATGAGGAGTGAGTGTTTTATGCATGTATGAATGTAATGTCTCTGGTGAATGACTCATTAAGAAACCCCTACCCTTGGTACGCATGTGTTGTGCAGCCTAACCTGTTAAGCGCCCAGGCTTAGGTGTAGGTAGAGGCAGAGTCTGAGACTGGCATCAGTGTCCACCGGTGGCTCTGCACGCAACGGTGCGCATGCTCGACACTCCACCATAGTCAGCGTCTATAGTGGCGTCCGCAGGTACGACGCCGCTCGCTCAGAAGGTCAGAGGGACTCTGACCCCGTGTCCTTGGGGCAGAGTTCTGTGACCGCATTCTGTGCACTCCGTTACCGAGCTCTGTGAGCTAAACAGGCTCTGTCATTCATGTTCTGCGGTAGTGCGGCTCTGTGAGGTAGCAGAGTTCGCCCTGTTCACACTGGGTGACGTTAACCCACGTGTGATCTTTTGTATACCGCTTTATACTTCCGCCATTACTAAGCAGCAGTTTACCACCCCTGCACGGTGGACCCCGTGCTGTGAACGCACCTTACTATTATTTTATTATTTGGTGCGTTACGCCAGCCCTAACATGCTATTTCTCAATGTGACAACCCCACTACAGAAGCACAATAAGGTGACGTTCACGCATTCAGTATTTGGTCAGTATTTTACATCAGTATTTGTAAGCCAAAATCAGGAGGAAAAGTATAATAGAAACTGATAACCACTTCTGTATTTTTCACCCACTCCTGGTTTTAGTTTACAAATTCTGATGTAAAATACTGATCAAATACTCAGTGTGTGAAAATGACCTAAGGGAAAGCTGTAGTAACCTTTCAAGTGTATTCCGACAGTGTTCTTCTTCAATAGGGCCCAAATCCCTTTCCCATTTCTGTTTTTCTTTCCTTTTTATAAAACAAGGTAAACTTTATAGAAAGAAACTGTCTTGCATGTAATTTCGTGCGTAATTATTTTTCGCTCACATGGTAAAAAACCTCCATATTCACATAAGAGCACCAAAGGGTTAAAATGCACAGCGAAAAGACTGTCAATGAGCCTACGTTTGTAAACCTACAGACGCCATTTGTGAAATGTCATATCCACTTGTGTTGTCATCAAAGAGACAGCAAAATGTTGAAGTTGCTCTTTTATTTTTTTGACTGTCATATTTTCCATTGTAACTGAAAAGATAATTTTACATGACTTCACTCTAGGAAGGGTGTGTTTCACTTACAGAGATGTATATAGTGCCTGAAGTGTTGAAATCACAATCAAACTGTTTTGCTCGGCACCATTTGTGTCCAGACAGAAGTCTAGCGCCGCCGCTCCATGCTAGATTCATAGGAAGGGGCACGCCACAGGCTACGGCTCAATATAGACTGCTCACTATGTCTGCGAGCTGTCAGCTATTACTGACATCAAAGGATTACAAGTGGGGTGGAGAACATACAGTATTTTTTATTTTAAGACAAGGCGCATGTTCTCCACTGCCGGGTCATAAATATTGTCATATTAAAATCCCATTTTTCACTCTTTATGTACATTTATAGTGCTTTTGTCATCGGCACGAAGTGGTATTTTTTTTACTGTAGTTGTTTATTTCTTTGTGATATATTTATAGCCGTATTTAGATGGCAGCGCTGTCAAATATGCGGGACGTTCACACCTCCAGTCATTTCTAAACTACATTGTCCTACCTGTCAATATAGACAAGATTCTTCTGTGAAGACATATTTTACATCTCAAAATACTTCTGTGACACACAGGTTAATTCCAAAATTCTACTTTTTCCTATTTCAGTTGTTTTACAACATACACGGTGGAAAAAAAGAGACCTAGGAAAAAGTAGAAAAACAAAAAGGTTTCAAGGGAACCTGTCACCTGGTTTTCCCATATATAGTACGATCAGCACCAGTAAGCCCTTCTAGAATGCTGTATATATGTCTTCAATCCCCTATGCAAGACACAAAAAGTGCTTTTATTATACCCACAGATGGAAATCTCTTGATCTGGGACCTCCTCTCACTCTATGATCACTGTACTCCTTCCCTGCTTCATGTGGATGTGGTGTCCTACATCATCCGCACAGTGTCCTCCATTGTGATTCTGCGCAGGCGTACTTCTCTCTGCCCTGCTGAAGGCAGATCAAACCACTGCGCCGTCTTTACTTCCAGGTCATCGGCACTTTTTGGCTTTTCCCAGCACATGTACATTACAGTACTTTGTTCTGCTTTCGGCAGGGCAGAGAGAAGTGTGCCATTTCAGGAGGGCCATGGGAGACACTGTGTGGATGACGTAGGACACGTCATCCACATGAAGCAGAGAAAGAAGATGTCGAACGTAAGAAGAAAGGAGGCGCCGGATCAAGACCAGAGATGCCCATAGAACCGGACCGCGCCATCTGCGAGTATAATAAAAGGTCTTTTTTGTCCTTTGCGTAAGGGATTGGGGACATACAGTACATATAACTTACTAGTATGCTATAAAAGAAGGCTTACGGATGCTGGCCATCTCTTCAATCTATTACTAACTTCTGATAACCTTCCCTCTGTTTTCAAACATGCCACAATCACACCTAATCTCAAAAAGCCATCTCTTGACCCAAGCGCCATGTCCAGCTATCGCCCCATATCTTTGCTCCCATTTGCTTCCAAACTCCTTGAGCAGCACGTCCATGCTGAACTTTCCTCTCACTTTGCATCTAACTCGCTCTTCGACAACCTGCAATCTGGCTTCCGTCCCCACCATTTCACTGAGACTGCCCTGACCAATCTTACAAATGACTTGCTTACAGCCAAAGCTAACAGACAATTCTGTGTACTCCTCCTTCTAGACATGTCCTCTGCCTACGACACAGTTGACCACTGCCTCATACTACACATCCTCTCTTACTTTGGTGTCAAAGACCTTGCCCTGTCCTGGATCTCCTCATACCTTACCAACCGCACATTTAGCATTTCCTACTCCCATACCGCCTCTTCATCTCGCCCCCTCTCTGTTGATGTCCCTCAAGGCTCTGTCCTACGACCTCTTCTCTTCTCAATCTATACCCTTGGCCGTCCTTTCCTCAACCCTCACTCTACCAAAAAGCTTGTGCATGCCCTAATCATCTCCCGCATTGACTACTGCAACACCCTCCTCTGTGGACTACCTCCTAACACTCTCGCACCCCTCCAGTCCGTCCTTAACTCTGCTGCCTGACTAATTAATCTCTTTCCTCGCTACAATCCTGCTTTCCCCTCTTTGCAAGTCCCTTCACTGGCTCCCAATTTCCCAGCGTATCCAGTTTAAACTACTAACACTGACCTACAAAGCCATCCATAACCTTTCTCCTCTGTATATTTCCAAACTAATCTCGCAGTATCTTCCCTCACATAATCTCCAGTCCTCCCAAGACGTCCTTATTCGCTCCTCACCCAATCGCCTCCAAGACTTCTCCCGAATATCCCCCATCTGGAGTTCTGTGCCGCAACACGTATGGTTATCCACCACATTTGGATCCTTCAACAGAACCTGAAAATCCATCTCTTCAATATAACTTACAACCTGTTATGACCATGTGGCCACCTCAACACCATCGGAGCTACTGCAACCCCCGACCTACTGTCTCCTTCCCCATAATCCTGTAGAATGTAAGCCTGCAAGGGCAGGGTCCTCTTCCCTCTGTATCAGTCTGTCATTGTTAGTTTTGTTTACTGTAAGTGACATTTGTATTTTGATGTAACCCCGTCTAATGTACAGCACCATGGAATTAATGGTGTTATATAAATAATAATAAAAACCTGGTGATAGGTTCCCTTTAAAAGTCTAAAGATGCTCTTAATGCATGCGCAATTTACTTGGCATTATGATTTATTATTAGTTATGAGTTTGTATTACTTTTGAACTTGAGACACTATATCATGGAGGAGAAGCAATGCTGGGTTTAAAGGACATCTGTCATGTTATTTTTAGCAGCAAAAGTGCAATCACGAACACGTTTTTTCAAGCAAAACGGCGCTGTAATCATGTCCAAAATTATCTTTATGTAGTTATATAGAACCTGCTCATTCAGTCATTTTCTTTCAGACACGGGCTCGTGATATTGTCGACGTCCATGCACTATGATGTTCCGGGTTGCGCCAACTTCACGGGAATCCGCTCTAAAATCCCGCGCTTGCGCAGTATCAAGCAGATCACCGCGTGTGTGCACATGCGATTGAGAAAAATGTGTTAGTGATGCCCATTGCATCACAATCAATTCACTGGGGACAGTTTAGTTGCTAAAAAGGACATGTTAGGTTCCCTTTAAGTGAAGGACTTCGAGTCCACAGGAGGAAAACCAAATCATCATAGTTATTAATGTTGTCCCCAAGGCAACCCGTTGTCCACTGTCCTCTGGATTACATTTCTTGGCTGCAAATTTGTAAATATACAAAATGGTCGCAATAGAGGGAGATTCACAAAATCTTCTCTAAAGTGTTTTTCCCATCTTCATTGAAGGGTATAATTGAATAGTGCTTGTAAAAACGAGCAACTTTCCGATTTACTGTTTAGCAATTTTCCCCCACCCTTGCTGATAATTACATTTACAATCCTCAACATTGAAATTGCAACACCTAGAAGGAGAAGGATAATATACAAATGATGAAAAACCTTTACAATTGCCCATCAATGACATCCCCGATGTACTCAATCGGAGACCAGTGCGGAGATGCTGCCTGCAGGCCATGGAAGGATGTTTAGGCCACACAGGCAGCTCATAAGAGCACAAGCAACAATGCGACCTGACTTTTTGTTGTTCACTCCCAATCCCAGCCAGCTTCAGATCCATTACACTCTTCTGATTTTGTAAAGGTTGCTCCATCTAGCGGCTTCAGAACGCACACAATTCATCCCATTGGTGCAACAATACAGCTCGATTGAACTGATTAATCAAGCAGGAGAGGACTGCACCCCAGCATTCTGAAGTCATGAAGCAAATGAGTGGTGCACTCTTTAGTCATATCGTGGGAGAAACCCTTTCACCCACTATGTTTAAAGAAAAAAAAGCACAGAATTTTAAGTGGCTTTTTTTGTGGTAGGGAAATATTTAAGAGGATATATCTCGTCTCCAAAAAAAGCAAAAGGTGGAATTTATTTTACTTATGTAGCGCCATTAATTCCGCAGCACTTTACAGACATCATCTTTGTTGTCCCCCTTGTGGCTCTCAATCTAAGTCTTTGTCATATGGGAGGAAACCCACGCAAACACGGGGAGAACATGCAAACTCTCTGCAGATGATGTCCTTGGTGGGATTTGAACCCTGGACACCAGCGTTGCAATGCTATAGGATTTGACATCTTTTGCTATTTTGTCAAGTCTATGCTTTTTTGAACACAGTGGGAGAACTGATTCACCTATTTTTCTTATTTATTTGTGAAAGCGAAATGCAAGTATTGGAAATTAATTAACCACAGCATCCTAATATACTGTGAATCTGCAAAATGGGCACAATTTTTCCTCACTTCCTGCCAGGAGCCTTGAAATTACTGAAAGGCTATGGACACTTTTGACGTGGAACATTATTACGATATATATTTTTTTTTACACATGTTAATGCTTAACTTAAGCTAAAAGTGTTCTCCTCGTCTATGATATTGATTATGTATCCTTAGGATAAGACTAGAGCAGCAGTCCCCAACCTTTCTTACTTTGAGAGCCACATTTAACTCTAAGAGATGGTGGTGAGTCACATTCAGTGCCACCGCCCATAGTGACCAGAGCTTCTCCACAGGAAGCACACTGAGACTTCCTGCCTCCCTCCCATATAGGAGGTGTACTTACATCCAGGGGTTCCCACATTTACCCTATTTGGTATTCCTATATCTGGCACGCTCACCGCGCTATTGCATCGAAGCGCCACTCTGACTTACCTTATTAGAATGTCTCTGGCTTACAATATTTATTTCTCCTTTCCATCCCCCTGCCAGTATGTGCACATCTAGATCTGCTCTTCTGTGCAAAGCAATATTCAAAAGTTGCCATGTGGAGACCTTCTCTTCATAACTAGTTGCTGAACCTGGTCCTAATGCCCCAAGCTGGCAGACAGCCACGAGCCCACATTACGGGCCCGCGAGCCACAGCTTGGGGTCCCATGATGTAGCGTATTAGATAAGTGGGAGTCTGATACCCCCTGCTCCTGCAGAAGCGTAATGTAAATGGTGTGTAGAGAAGAACAACAGAGCTGCATCACAGTTTAGTGGCCGCTCCTGGGTACTGCAGAGTAGCTTCTGTTCATTTACGCTTTGTTTTTTTACTTGCATATACAGTATTTATTTTTCTGTTTCTCCGCCATTTTTTTCCCCAAATCACAGCATGCTCTAGATGTGGCTTTTCTCCAATGAACAAACATGTATTACTATGTGTTCTTTTTTGTTTGTTTTTGTTTTGTTTCTTTATCTTACAAATCTTGTGGTTCTGAGAATCCTGGTAGTCACATGATCTATGAATACCATGACTTATAAACTTTAAACCGTTTTCTTAAAGTTCTCATATAACAAATGATCACGAACATCCTTCTAAGGCCCCCTTCACAAGTCCATTTTTTACATCCGTATGTGCGCCACTTCTTAAGGACTGCAAATATACACACATGAAAACCCATTGCATCCAGTGGTGGTGAGCACATGTCAGGTTTTTCACATGGCCCATGTGTCTGTGTTAAAAACCCGCAGCATTATATGGGGCATAATTTTCTATGGAGCATCTTATGGGGTCCATCATGAACTTTATGGAGCATCTTATGGGGCCATTATTAACCTTTGTGCAGCATTTTATGGGGCGTATTTTGTATGGAGCATCTTATGGGGCAATCATGAACTGTATGAAGCATTTATATGGGGCTTCTGATTCAATATGGATATTCAAAAACATTTAACCTACTGATGTCTCAATTAATTTTACTTTTATTGGTATCTGTTTTTATTTTTGAAATCTACCAGTAGCTGCTGCATTTCCCGCCCTAGGCTTATACGCGAATCAATAAGTTTTCCCAGTTATTTTGTGGCAAAATTAGGGGCCTCTGCTTATACTGGAGTACATATGGGTATCTATCTATTCTCTATCTATCTATTATCTATTGATTATTTATGTATTATCTATTTATCTCGTATCTATCATGTTTAATTTCTATGCTGCATTTTATTCCATACGTATCACACTGACCGCACACGGACATATGGATGTCATGTACGTACACACGGATAGCACACGGACATGGATCTTGTCAGTACTGGTTTTTCCAGTACCAAAATCACCAGGATGTATGACTGAATCCTAAAACATATTATAAAAAAAAAATATAAATGCCATAAAAGCAACAAAATAATTAAGGTGGCCAAAATGTTGCCAAAAAGTGTTTGTAAAGGTATCCTAAGGGAGTAAGAGCAGATGTTTTTGGTTTCATGCTAATTTTTTGTTTTTAGTTGGTCTCCGCACCAGAAAGATTAGAAAGTTAAAAGGCATCGATATCGGGATCAGTAGTTTTATTCATCATGTATCCTATGGCAGGTTTATCCGAGACATCTCTTCTCTATATGAGTCAGGGACAACCTGAAGCCAACAAGTGATTTTCTTTGCAACAGCTCCGAAGGGTAAATTTACATTGACATGGTGGCCTTTCAGATAAATGGTCTTCCTGAATATACATGGATATCTTGAGTCCTTCAGAACAGGAAGCGCTCATATGAAGCAGATTTTCATTTTGATAAAGAGGGACCGGAGCAGAGAACCCCTTCAGTGATGTCAATCTATTCTCATAGGACATGTGGATAGGCGTTGTCTTGATCAGACAAGGTGTAGCAATACTCATGATTGCCCACAAAGCTGGAAAAGTCCCATCAGAGATCTTTAAGCTGTAAGGCTAAGTTCACACTGGGCGTTTTTGATGCCTAAAGGTACTGTCACACTTAGCGATGCTCCAGCGATCCTGACAACGATATGGATCGCTGGTGCATCGCTAACAATATGGATCGCTGGTGCATCGCTAAGTGGTCGCTAGTGAGCTGCCACACAGGCAGATCTCACCAGCGACATCGCAGGGGTCGGGGGTTGCTACTTACCTGTCAGACGCGGCGATCCTGACGTCCTCACGTCCGCGTCCACGCGTCGCTCGTCGGCGCCACAGGAAGCCCAGCAGGAAGCTGACGACGAGAAGCGGCTCAGGCCGTTCTCGAGCGATCAGCGATAACCAGCGGGGGGGAGCCGGTCGGAGGTAAGTATCACACATAGCGATATCGTTAACAATATCGCCGCTGCGTCACAAAACCAGTGACATTACAACGATATTGCTAGAGATATCGCTTAGTGTGACGGGGCTTTTATGCTAGTTTTCTGCTGCTTTTTACAGCAAAGCCTATGAGATTTCAGAAATCTCATACACACACATTGTTTTTTTTTTGCCATCAGTATTTTGTGCTTTGCTGCTTTTTTTGTACATAGAGCATGTCACTTCTTTCAGCATTTTTTCAGCCTTTTTTACCCATTGAATTACATGCGTTTTTGCCACGGCTTCTTTCTTGCCAAGCGCTCAGGTTTTTCTACAGACAAAAATGCCGCAAAAACTCCCAGTGTGAACTTGGCCTTAATCTGTTTCAGTGGATTTAGGGAAAATGCTATTCTGTACATATTCTTTAAACTTCATTAAAACATTCACTAATTGTTTTTGTACCCAGCATGAAAGTTCTCATATTATAGGTTTTATTTTAATTTTCCAGAAATGCTAATAATTTTATATCTGCATTTCCCTTGCCAGCACTTTTTCTCCGGTATGCTGACATTTTAGTGTTGACCTTTTTTTTTGTGAGTCTGAAACACTGTTCACATTTAAGTAGACGTAATAGCAAAGTTTTACGAATCGTCCCCAAAGATTAGATAACAGCCTCTCCGCAGGAGTCATGTAAGCAAGAAGTCTTTACACACATAAAATGCTAAGCACCTGTTCTCAAATTGATGTACGCCAAACGACAAAAAGAATAAATCAATGTTATATTACAACATGGTCATCAGTGAATAAACAAAATACAACGAAGTGTTAGCGTAGAAGAAAACCATTGAATGCTCATTTTTTAATCATTTTTCCATGCTTTAAAGGGAATCTGTCAGCAGATTTTTGCTAGGTAATCTAAAACTACCATGATGTAGGGGCTGAGAGCCTAATTCCAGCAATGTGTCATTGTGTGTTGTACTTTCAGTAAAGTCAGTGTTTTATCAGCAGGAAATTATCACTACAGGGCTATATGTCCCTTGCCATCTAGTCCTGCCACTCTGTGTTACCCCACTCCCACCACTTATTATCAGCTGACAAACAACCTTTTGTATTGGACAGGGATCAGCATGTGCGCTCTGCTAGATTTGCAGGAAAAAAAAAACACAATAATTTGTATAAAAATGTATCCCAACATGACACATCGGGATCACGGCCCATACATCAGGATACACTGAGATTACGTAACAAAAACACCTGCTGACGGATTCCCTTTAAATGTCTGGGTTTTGCGCAGTTTTGTACGTGGTAGCAGCTGTTTTCTTACTCCACTTTCCATTTTCCTTTGCTTCCAGCCCTTTATGGCATCTAGGTAATGTTATATTTTTTGCCCTCGATATCCATCCTCTCTTTTTTTTTTTTTTTTTTTTTTTTTTTTAAAGTGGTTTTTCAGGATAATTCCAGGATGACTGCCTTTTCAAAAGGAGAAAACCTTTTTCTCAACAATTTCGTGCTGGTACAACTGGCACTTTACCATTATATGATCATTGATAGGTTCAAATATCACTTTCGATCCAGCGTTTGACTGTTTTCTTCTAGACCAACACTTCCTTATATTTTATATATTTTTTTAATTCTATAAGGATTATGTTGTAATAAAAGTAATGATTTATTCTAACTTTTTTTCATTTGGTGTACATCAATTTGTGGGTAGGTGTTTATTATATTTCACGAGTATCACTTCCTTTACTTTTTTTTTTTTTTTTTGTTGTTAGCGTATAGATGTATATCCATAAAATGCTGTAATTGAACATTTATATTTATAATTGGACATTTAGTATTGAGCAAATATATAATTAGCATCTCCAAAAGGTGTCAATTAATTTTATTATTCAGACTAGATCAAGAGGCCTTTGATTTGGGTATTATAATTCAAAGTTAATAAATTGTAGGTTTATTTTTTTATTTTTTGCCCCAAATTATTTTTGGTGAATTGAGATCACGGCTGCACATTCGTAATAATACTGGGCCTCGGTAATTTAATGCTTGGTTGTTATTCTCTAAAGTGTTGTCCTTTAAGGGCTTGTTCTTAAATTGAGCATTCACATTTTTTTTTCTTTCTTTGTGTGCGCAAAAAAATGCAACATTTACTGTCCCAGCTTAATGAATGTCACCCACATGCTATGTTTTTTTTTTCCCTTCCATTTTTAAAGTAGGAATACTTTTTTTCCAAATTTTCAGCTAGTCAACTTTTTCAGCTTTTTTTTTTTTTACCCATTTAATCAAATGGCTAAAAAACACAGCTAAGGCTACTTTCACAATTGCGTTTCTTGGAGCTGCGCACGGCCGCCGCTAAGCTCCACCCATGGCCGCGCCTCCTCTAGTCAGCTCTGCCTATGGGCGCATGACGCTGCATGCGACCTTCGTACCCTATCTTTAGCATTGGGTACACAGGCCGTGCGCAGGTATGCGTTTGCCGGCCCATGCGTCCTTTTGATGGTGCGCCGAGCACACCAAAGTGCAACACTGTGCGTTTGGCGCAGGTCAGCGCACCGTCAAAAGGACGCATGCGCCGCAAACGCCTACCTGCGCACCCAATGCTAAAGATAGGGTACGAAGGTCGCATGCAGCATCATGCGCCCATAGGCGGAGGAGGCACGGCCGTGGGTGGAGCTTAGCGGTGGCCGTGCGCAGCTCCAAGCATCGCAAATGTGAAAGTAGCCTAACATATATCAATAAAGGATGAAAAACAGACATAGTACAGATTTTTCCTGCCTATATTTTCATGCAAAATAAAAGAAAAATTAGCAAAAACACCTTATGTGAAACTTGTCCACTTTTTTCCAGAAAGAGTCCCTCACGTCTTCTTTGATTGTGACTTGTATCACAGCTGAGCCCTAAGTGAGTAGGACTGAGCTACAGTACCATGCAAAACTGAGCCATGTTTTCTAACCCCGGACAACCTTTTCTACTAAATCTTTTTTTTTTTTTTTTCTTGTATAATGTATTTACATTAACACATCTACGCGTTTATTTATTTTTTTTATCTTTGCAGCCAAGTCCATTACCAAGTCCAACCCTCGGTAGACAACCCAATGCCAGCCAGTCACTGCTCGCATGGTGCAAGGAAGTAACAAAGTCCTATAGAGGAGTAAAAATAACGAACTTCACCACCTCCTGGAGGAATGGTCTGGCGTTTTGTGCAATATTAAACTACTTTAGACCGGACTTGATGTAAGTATGGACGCCGATAAAATCCACCTTGAAAGGAAATGCCAACATATATATATACTATGTTCTCCTAGGGAATGTGGAATGCCGATTTGCAGGGGGTTAATGTCATGTACCTTTTGACTATCAATGTTCCCCATTCATTTTAAGCTGCCATCTCATTTATGATGTTTCTTTGCCTTAATCCTATAGAAACTACTGACCTCAAGATGCTATTAAAAATTTTGTTCGTGTTGAAATGAGATGAGAGAAATAAGCCCGTAGCTCTTTGAACACCGACGACAAGGGATTACCACATGGCAAATTTGGCTGTCAAAGCTTGTCCCCGGCCCTTGCCGCCTATTTTAGACAAAAAAGCTGTAGGCGCTGAAACCAGCCATATTCATATTGTTTATTAATATATTTTTGTCCATTTTAATTTTCCACACTATTAGTTTTGTTGATTGAATTTGCTGAAAAATTACTCCGTGCCATACAATTTTATGCTATGACTTTTTTATTTATTTATTTATTTTTAGATTAAACTTGTTTAAAAAAATATACAGTTTTTTTTTTTTTATATATATATCAAATTTTGTTTGTACCTACTTTGCCATTTTCTCCTTCAGTGACTACAAGTCCCTCAATCCTCAAGATATTAAAGAAAACAACAAAAAGGTAAGAGCTGAAAGATGAAAACTGTGCTCAAATTCGAATGGTTTTATTTCATTTAAAAACACGACTAATTAAAAAAAGGTTTGCAAAAAATTAAATATTGTCGTCACAAAAAAAAAAACAATCAATCCACAACTGTATCCATCATATATCATAAAATATAGTACTACGTGCTTCACTATCTGACAAATATGACAGATCCAGCAACACAGGTTCCAAATGGAGCCTCCGATGCATGTGTGAACGCCAGGGCTGTAGAGTCGGTAAGCCAAACCTGCGACTCCGACTCCTCAATTTCCCTTACAACGACTCCGACTCCCACATATATTGCTTATATTTAAGTGAAAAATTTATTGTAGTACAATGTGAACATCAGACATTTAATCATTTCTATGATCCAATAATCAAGATATTTAGGTAGAACATAATATCTATTTATTGGAATACAACTTTAGAACACAAAAAACTGTAATAAATTGTAAGTATGTAATACACTGTATAATATCGATTACATATATGCAGTACATACCAAAAGTTTGGACACACCTTCTCATTCAAAGAATTTTCTTTATTTTCATGACTATGAAAATTGTAGATTCACTCTGAAGGCATCAAAACTATGAATTAACACATGTGGAATTATATAATTAACAAAAAAGTGTGAAACAACTGAAAATATGTCTTATATTCTAGGTTCTTCAAAGTAGCCACCGTTTGCTTTAATTACTGCTTTCCACACTCTTGGCATTCTCTTGATGAGCTTCAAGAGGTAGTCACCGGAAATGGTCTTCCAACAGTCTTGAAGGCGTTTCCAGAGATTCTTAGCACTTGCTGGCCCTTTTGCCTTCACGCTGCGGTCCAGCTCACCCCAAACCATCTCGATTGGGTTCAGGTCTGGTGACTGTGGAGGCCAGGTCATCTGGCGTAGCATCCCATCACTCTCCTTCTTGGTCAAATAGCACTTACACAGCCTGGAGGTGTGTTTGGGGTCATTGTCCTGTTGAAAAATAAATGATGGTCCAACTAAACACAAACCGGATGGAATAGCATGCCGCTGCAAGATGCTGTGGTAGCCATGCTGGTTCAGTATGCCTTCAATTTTGAATAAATCCCCAACAGTGTCACCAGCAAAGCATCATCACACCTCCTCCTCCATGCTTCATAGTGGGAACCAGGCATGGAGAGTCCATCCGTTCACCTTTTCTGCGTCGCACAAAGACACGGTGGTTGGAACCAAAGATCTCAAATTTGGACTCATCAGACCAAAGCACAGATTTCCACTGGTCTAATGTCCATTCCTTGTGTTCTTTAGCCCAACAAGTCTCTTCTGCTTGTTGCCTGTCCTTAGCACTGGTTTCCTAGCAGCTATTTTACCATGAAGGCCTGCTGCACAAAGTCTCCTCTTAGCAGTTGTTGTAGAGATGTGTCTTCCGCTAGAACTCTGTGTGGCATTGACCTGGTCTCTAATCTGAGCTGCTGTTAACCTGCGATTTCTGAGGCTGGTGACTAGGATGAACTTATCCTCCGCAGCAGAGGTGACTCTTGGTCTTCCTTTCCTGGGGCGGTCCTCATGAGAGCCAGTTTCTTTGTAGCGCTTGGTTTTTGCCACTGCACTTGGGGACACTTTCAAAGTTTTCCCAATTTTTCAGACTGACTGACCTTCATTTCTTAAAGTAATGATGGCCACTCGTTTTTCTTTACTTAGCTGCTTTTTTCTTGCCATAATACAAATTCTAACAGTCTATTCAGTAGGACTATCACCTGTGTATCCACCAGACTTCAGCACAACACAACTGATGGTCCCAACCCCATTTATAAGGCAAAAAATCCCACTTATTAAACCTGACAGGGCACACCTGTGAAGTGAAAACCATTTCCGGTGACTACCTCTTGAAGCTCATCAAGAGAATGCCAAGAGTGTGCAAAGCAGTAATCAAAGCAAAAGGTGGCTACTTTGAAGAACCTAGAATATAAGACATATTTTCAGTTGTTTGACACTTTTTCTTGATGCCTTCAGAGTGAATCTACAATTTTCATAGGCATGAAAATAAAGAAAACTCTTTGAATGAGAAGGTGTGTCCAAACTTTTGTTCTGTACCGTGTGTGTGTGTGTGTGTGTGTGTGTGTGTGTGTATATATATATATATATATATATATATATATCACACACACACACTATGACTTCTCAGCTAAGACAAAGCCTAGATCCTCAGGCTACATTCACACTATGGGCGTAGACAGGATCAAACCTGGGGGGGGGGGGCAGAACCTCATGCTGTTCCGCAGAATTTCATACTGCACACCTCAGCTGCTGCAGAACCTCCTACTGCACACCCCTACACTTGAAAATAAAGCCTGCACCTTAAGAAGATGTGGTGATGAATGCAGTCTATTGATTCCAACTATCAATTGATGTTGATGTGTTCCTGAAGACGAGCATTGCCTGTACTTGGTATCCTTTTGGGCAGCTATGAGGTGGCCCTGACTGGTGCTAAAAAAAAGGAGTGTTAGTCTGTGTGCTATCCGGCTTTCATTCTTTTTGGTACAGATATGATATGGATACAGATATGGATAAATGGATATATAGAGCAGATTTCTAATCTGCTTTTGCTATTGAAAACATTATCTATGAGCTCAAAAGCCTTTCAGGTGATGCGGTTTTTTAAAAAGCTGATCTGCTTTTGCAACTGAAAAACATATCCTCAAAAAACGCAGGAAAAACGCTGAGTGTGAATGTAGCCTTAGATCAGGAATAGAACAGTCATTTATAGGACATTTCATAACTTTCCCAAATTCCTATGAAAAAAATTTCAGCACATTCTGCATTGAACTACTGTACCCAATTTATTATATATTTTAGGAGTCGGAGTCGGTCCATTTTATACCGACTCCGACTCCACCAAAATGAGCACCGACTCCATGACTCCGACTCCACAGCCCTGGTGAACGCAGCCTCAGGGCTCTTTAATACATCAATGATCATTGGTACCATCTTGGATTGCAGTGCACGGACTGGCCGCACATCTCCCAAACTGAGCGTTAGAGCCTCATGTATTTCTATGAGGCTGTCATCCTTGGTTCAGGATATACAGGGTGGGCCGTTTATATGGATACACCTAAATAAAATGGTAATGGTTGGTGATATCAACTTCCTGTTTGTGGCACATTAGTATATGGGAGGGGGGAAACCTTTCAAGATGGGTGGTGACCATGGCGGCCATTTTGAAGTCAGCCATTATGGATCCAACTTTATTTTTTTCAATGGGAAGAGGGTCATGTGACATCAAACTTTTTGAGATTTTCACAAGAAAAACAATGGTGTGCTTGGTTTTAATATAACTTTATTCTTTCATGAGTTATTTACAAGTTTATGACCACTTATAAAATGAGTTCAAAGTGCTGCCCATTGTGTTGGATTGTCAATGCAACCCTCTTCTCCCACTCTTGACACACTGATAGCAACACCACAGAAGAAATGCTAGCACAGGCTTCCAGTATCCATTGTTTCAGATGCTGCACATCACGTATCTTCACAGCATAGACAATTGCCTTCAGATGACCCCAAAGATAAGTCAAAGGGGTCAGATCGGGAGACCTTGGTGGCCATTCAACTGGCCCACGACGACCAATCCACTTTCCAGGAAACTGTTCATGTAGGAATGCTTGGACCTGAGACCCATAATTGATGGTATGGTGTGGTAAATGGGGTGCAAAGATAATGGGGCCATTCTTCATCAATGGAAACCTAAATGCCACTGGATATCTGAAATTGCTATATGATGATGGGTTGCCCTCTTTATGCACTGAAGATGGCACGTTTTTTCAGAGAATATGAATGATAGCACCAAAACTTTTTCTCCACTCATGGTTAGTGTTTATGTGAAGCCATTTATTGTCAGACTACTGTGTTTTCTCTTTTTAAAAAAGGACAGCCCAAAACATCCAAATGACCGTGATCAAAAGTTTACATACCCCATTTCTTAATACCGTGTATTGCCCTCTCTAACATCAATGACAGCTTGAAGTCTTTTGTGGTAGTTGTGGATGAGGTTCTTTATTTTCTCAGATGGTAAGGCTGCCCACTCTTCTTGGCAAAAAGCCTCCAGTTCCTGTAAATTCTTGGGCTGTCTAGCATGAACTACGCGCTTGAGATCTCCCCAGAGTGGCTCAACAATAATGAGGTCAGGAGACTGAGATGGCCACTCCAGAACCTTCACTTTGTTCTGCTGTAGCCAATGACAGGTCGACTTGACCTTGTGTTTTGGATCATTGTCATGTTGGAACGTCCAAGTACACCCCATGTGCAGCTTCCGGGCTGATGATTGCAAATTTGCCTCCAGTATTTGCTAATAAAGTGCTGCATTCATCTTTCCTTCAACTTTGACCAAGTTTCCTGTGCCTTTGCAGCTCACACATTCCCAAAATATCAGCTGTCCACCTCCATGCTTTACAGTCGGAATGGTGTTCCTTTCATCATAGGCATTGTTGACCTCAATCCATATGTAACATTTATAGTTGTGGTCAAAAAGTTCAATTTTGGTTTTATCACTTCAAATTACCTTGTTCCAGAAGTTTTGAGGCTTGTCTCTGTGCTGTTTTGCGTATTGTAGGCTAGATACTTTGTGGCATTTGAGCAGTAATGGCTTTCTTCTGGCGACTCGACCGTGCAGCCCATTTTTCTTCAAGTGCCTCCTTAATGTGCATCTTGAAATAGCCACACTGCTAGTTTTCAGAGGATCCAGTATTGCAGCTGCTGTTATTTGTGGGTTTTTCTTTGCATCCTGAACAATTTTCCTGGCAGTTGTGGACGAAATTTTTTTTGGTCTACCTGACCGTGATTTGTTTTTACAGAAGCCCTGATTCTCCATTTGTTAATCACAGTTTGAACGCTGCTGACTGACATTATCAATTCCTTGGATATCTTTTTGTATCAATTTCCTGTTTTATACAGTTCAACTACCTTTTCCCGTAGATCCGTTGACAGTTCTTTTGCTTTCCCCATGACTCACAATCCAGAAACCTCAGTGGCTGGATGAAAAATGCAAGAGTCTGTCTGAATCCCAGAAACTCACTCAGCTTTTATGCACACACATACACTTATTACAAGCAAGCAGGTCACAGGTGAGGATGTTACCTTTATTAGCTATTCAAACGCATTTGTGTCAACTTCTGTGCATGTTATCAGGCCAAAATCAGCAGGGTATGTGAACTTTTGATCAGGGTCATTTGGATGTTTTGAGTTGTCATTATGATTTAAAAAGAGAAAACACAGTAGTTTTATATTATCAGTCATATTCTCTGAAAAAAGGCCAAGAATGCAAAAATTCTGCTTGGGTATGTAAACTTTTGAGCACAACTGTATATATGTATTCTATATAATAGAGAGAGATAAATGTTCATTAATGTAGGACAAATGTAACACACACTTGCAATTATTATTTTTGCAAGCAATTTAAAATGCTCCAGAAAACTGAGAACATTTATGTGAGACTCCAATTAATATGATAATAGGCGGAAGAAATGTTTATTCATTGGCAGTGTCGGGTATTGTAGCTACACCAGACTTGACTGTGAGGAAAGCACCTGACATCCGGCCTTGTACTTGTATATCTTGCAGTTACTCGCTGATGATTTAGCTCTTTGACCCAAAAAACCCTGCTCAATTCTTGGTTACATTTGCACAGAATACAATTTTTGTGTTTAATTTTTGCAATGCATTTTTGCATACTGGTTTAATATGTCCTTCCCTACATTGTCCGTTTAAAGTGCAAAATCCACCCATTCATTGAATCTTCAAAGCTATTACTTTTTAAGTGTCCAAGAAAAAGCATTTATTTAGATACAAAGTAGAGCATTAATAATCAATATTTCCTCCCTGTGAGACCGTGACCAGAAAGACATTTTGGAAGAGGCTTATAATTTTGTTAAAGTAGTTAAAAAATTGTTTTGTTTTTTAAATAGTAACTATCATTTAATAAAATGTGCTGTAGCACTGTTACTTTGCAGCACTGGGGTCCTCGGTTCAAATCCCAGAAAGGACAACATCTGTAAGGAGTTTGTATGTTCTCCCCGTGTTTGCGTGGGTTTCCTCCGGGTTCTCCGGTTTCCTCCCACACTCCAAAGACATACTGATAGGAAATTAGATTGTGAGCTCCAATGGAAACAGTGATGATAATGTCTGTAAAGAACTGTGGAATTAATGGGGCTTTATGTGCAAGCAAAAGGAATAAAAAAAAAATGTTATGTTGGCTGCCTATGCTACTGATTGGTGGGGATCTAGGATCTAAGAATCCAACAAACTGGTCAAAACACTGCCCTGAAGTGCACAGCTGATGCTGCAGGGGCCGCGCACTTAAGGACGGTGTTCCCCAACTCCAGTCCTCAAGACCCACCAACAGATCATGTTTTCAGGATTTCCTTAGTATTGTCCAGGTGATAATTCCATTATCTGTGCAATACTAGGGAAATTCTGAAAACGTGATCCGTTGGTGACTTTTGAGGACTGGAATTGGGGAACACTGCTTTAGGGTATGTGCACACATTTTTTTTCTTAACAAATCAATGTCAAGAGGAAAACCCTTCTTTTTTTTCTCTCTCTCTCTTTTTTTTTTTTAAAAATGGCGTGTGTAACCCTCAGATGTTTTTTCTTTTAGTGCATCTTTGGTCGTTTCTTGTGCATTTTTATAACTGCCAGAATTGCACCTTTCTAAACGGTGTTTTCAAGATTTTATTTTGTTTTTTATTCTATTAATCAATGAAGCAAAAATGCTGGAAACCCTCAAAAAAGGCGAACAAGCATCTTCTCGCCATCTTTTCAGCCTACCCATCTTCTGAGTCTTGTGTTGTAGAGGACAGAGTGTCCTCAGAGCAGGAAATGTCTGAAGAATGGTCCGGACACTTGTTTTAATCACTTGGCATCTTTGGAAACCTGTATTAGTTAAAATAAATTTAAAAGCCTGAAAATATGAACGAGTCTTCTCTACGTAGAAATAGTATTTCATTCATTCTTTTGAGTGATTAGTTAGCACTTTTTCAGACTGGTTTCGAAGTGAACCTGTGTGAAAAAAACACGTTATGTGCATATACTGTACCTTAACGTCGGGTTTTGACTATTCCATCAGGTTAAGAGTTTTGGGGAATCTCCTGCCTTACGATTGTCATCTCATTCTGCTGAGTCTTCGTTTATTGATGAATCCCACTTCACTAGATCAAAAACCAAATTGAAATTGCCTAATGTGTGATAGCGAAGCAATATTTGAGAACAATCACATTTCCTGTCTTTTCCCCAAATTTAGGTAGTATTAGCAATACCTGAAAATGTCCCTGAAGGTACAAGTAAAAGTCAGTTTCAACCAAACTATAATTATATATAGTCTTTTGATGCAGTTCCAAGATGTCACTTTTTTTTCTGCCTTATTTTGCTTGTTGCACAAAATTTCTGAATAAATAAAACCAATCTGATGAATATTTACTACCTTATGTATTATGGTCAAAGGATGTCCCTGTGTCAACTTACATTCTTCACCTAGTTACATGTTATATATTTTGGATTAATATAATCATCGAAACCTATTAAATCTCTTCTTTTTTTCCACAGTAACTGTTTTTCCTCCTAATTAGATCATTGCTGGGTAATTTCACTTTCAAAGGCCTGTTTCACACTTCAGTTTTTTCTTGTCTGTTAAAATCCACCAAAATGGCGGAAAGCTGATCCGCTGTTAAGTGAAGTGAACGGATGGCAGCGGACCGGTTATTTGACGCATCCGTTGGCTGAAGAATTTTAAAGGAACCGCAGTCCGGGAGAGAGAGAGAATGAGAATTTTTTACCGGCCGCCAGAAATGATTTCAGGGTTAAGTTTCCGGATGAGATATGCGCAGTACAGAAATGCGGATCCTTCAGCCAAAAAAGCTCCGTCCGGGCATGTCGGCGGACTCAAAAAAAAAAAAAAAAAAAAAAAAAAAAAAAAAATTGGCAGATCCGCCAGTAATGCAAGTCAATAGGAAAAAAAAATGGATCCGCCAAACAAAATGGCAGATCCGTTTTTTTTAGGAAAACGGCGGTTCTTGACTGATGGAAAAAAACTGAAGTGTGAAACAGGCCTAAGATGTATAGCTGAATAATATTGAGCACCTTTTTAGATGACCACTTTTAGAATTAATGTTTCAGTGCAATACCCGATGATCTGTTCTTGTGCTAAACCCTAGGACTAAATGAGGCCAGTCTGCAAGTCACATCCTAAAATGCATCTTTATTATGGACATGTGAAACCGATCTTACAAGGCTTATCCCAGAAATGTTATAGGACAAATGCATCTCTTGAGTAATATATACGTATCATTACTTTAACCATATTGATCGAAAACAAACACCACTCACTAGTGCAGTTTTCGCCCTTTTCGCCCTTTTAAGCGACTTTATTCACTCCTTTGCAATTTTGGTCTCTTCTCTTCCTGTGAGGGCCAGCATTAGGGGGAATGAATCGCCCAGGATCCCCACACCTTTAGGGGCCTCCAGCCTTTACAGCAGGAGCTGCACTGAAAATAGCATTAAAACAATTAAAAATTACATAGATTTGGTATGTGTGCCAAAATACATAGGGAGAGACCTGTCAGTCAAAGGCATCAAGGTGAAGAGAAGTCAGCCTGGGACTAGTCTACCAGGGCACATACCTGGGGGGTATGTCCCCAAGTTTGTAATTTGTATGCATGCGGTCATATACCGACTAGACGTATGCGGGCTAGCTCAATGCAAATAAAGACGGACACCTTTAGTCAGATTGTGGCCAGAAATATGCAAATCGGCCGACACCGGAGAATTCTCACAGCTCACAGTGCGCATACTGTGAGGATTCACAAGTCTTCAGTCAGAGTGATTGAAGACTTGTAGTTTAAGACAGGACAACCCCTTTAAGGTATGTTGCCTATTCACTCAGAGAGCGCAACTTCATTTTTGGCTTTCCCTGTAAAACATCATAACGGCACTGTGGCAACAAGGCCATTTTTATTAACCTCGTTTGTTAAATAAAGCCCAATGGTTTATCTACCTTATAATAAAGGGGCTGAAGAGCTGAGTAAAACATAGTTTTGTTTTGTTTTTTTATTTCTCCCCTGTGAAGGTATGATTTTAAACTTTAGAACGCTAATATGCTAATTTCCTCTAAACCAAAAGGAGCGATAACACAGAAACTTCTCTGGAGACATTAACTTTTTTCCCTTCCTTCAAGATGTTGTGCAGTCATAAGAAGGTAACATCATACAGGGGGAAAAGGCAAACTTCCATGGAACCGGCTTTTCCAGCATTGTGTGATGAGACTGATCACGTCTAATCCTGACCTGAAATAGCAAGTGCTGGGAAAAGAGGATAGTGCAATGTAATGTCAGTACCTACAATGCTGTGGAATGATGCCTGAGATAGATCCAGAGTGTTGTATGTGAGAGCTGCTGCTCCCACACTGCAGCTCTAATCTCCGGGCACTGTCATCTCATTACATTATTAATAACATTACAGCATCGGCAGAGGAGAGCTGCAGTGTGTAAGGAATGAAGAAGATGATTGAACGGGAAGATTCTGTTACATAAAATCTATCTCTGGTATCGAGGCATCATTCCCTGATACCTAGGACCACCTCTGGGACCATTTGCTATTTTTCCCCTGTATGCTGCCTTCTTATGATTAAGCAATGTCATACAGGTGAGAAGATGTAAACTCCCCCAGAGAAGAATCTCTGGAAATGCACCCATGGTTAAAGGGCAAGTTAATATATTGAGCTTTCTAAAGTGTAGAAGACAATATCTTGCAATGGAGAGGAGAAACAAAACTTAAAAATAAAAGCTACATTTTTTCAGCTTTTTTTAGCAACTTTTTCAATAGTCAGATTAAAAAAAGTGTAAAAATTGCTGAAAGGTTTTGTTTTTTTGGTGGACGGGTATATCTATATATATTGTACTCTCTTACACAATGCCTTATAACGAACTGTCCAGGGACTCTTCACCATCGATTAACACTTTACCTTCAGCCCTGAGCCCGGATAGAAAGGCAGCCAAACCAAATCACCTCTGGCAATGGAAGCTGTATAAGGAACCATTGTTAAAATCTTAGACTTTCTCTGTCTAGAACTTTATCAATGGACAGGAAAGCCTAATATGTTGTATCCCTAATTGTACACTATAAAAGAAGCTGGATTTTATTTATTTATTTATTTTACTACACACATTTTTAAAGGGATCGTATTTTGCAGCTCTGTAGGGAGGCAGAAGACTGCGGTAGTCATTCGGATCAGGGGATTTGGGGCAAACAAGAGGAAACACAATCTGGCCATTGCTGTCTTGGTTTACATCCTTTCACTAGTGGTATACCATTCCTGGAATCTAAAATGTAATTAGCCTCTGTTATTGTGCAGTTGTATGTCCTGTCATCACCCCGCAGAGCCAAGCATGACAGCAACATGGAGTACGCTACTTGCTTCCTGCAGATTTCTTTCCTCCTCTACATAGTTGTTCCCTGATAACCTTCGTGGTAATACACTGGGGACTCTACTAGCAATTTGGGCATAGACAAGTAGAAGCTGAGTGGCCCTAATTATATTGTCATCTTCTGTGAAGTACACTTCACTTTAGGACTACACTTTTCACTAGCTTTCAAGGAATTTGTCGCATTAGAATTTCTTTAAAAAAATATTTAAAAAAAAAATCCTAGTTGTAGTTATTCAACACTCTGAAATAACTGACCTTAGGGCTACGGCCACACAGTGATTTTTGCCGCTACTGAAGTTCACACAATGCCGCTGCCATGTTGCACCTCTATATAAGTGAATGTGGTTGCACTGCGACACCTTGTAGCCGACACAGACCGAAGAGGGCCCCCGTGTAAGAACAATGTATGGGCCCTTTGTAGTCCAATAGCTCATCATAATGTACTATACCACCAGCTTTGGAAGTGGAAATGGGCCCTCTTACCTTGTGGGCCTTGTGCAGCTGTGCAGGTTGCACCAATAGTTTGTCCGCCCCTGGTATGTCCATCCCTGGACACCTGCCCTTTTTTGGTGCATTCCCTGCCCCTTTTCAGCAAAGTCACAACCCTCCCTAGTCCAACAAGTCTTAAAAACTTTACAAAATACGCTGCAAATCATGAAAGAGATTTTTTTGTCACAAGTTATGCAACATTTGGCTCGAAAAATATGCCCCATAATTGGTAAAAAAGAATGGACCAAAAACTGCGCGAAAAGTAAAAATAAACACACGAGTTACATAGAAAGTATTTCTGATGTTGAATCGCCTTTCTGTTGTCCAATAAAGCTAGTGGCATAAAACAGTACAATGTACTCAGTCTGTTTGTGCTTCACAAGTTAGCAAAAGATTTACTGTTATTTCCGCTCCCGAGATGCATCAAACAAAGCTTTTCTTTCTTTGAATCCAGACGCAGCAGCAAATTTAAAGAAAGCCATTTACCTGTGTCACCTGATCCCGTCCAATATGTCAGTGTGTCGTATAATTGGCGAATGTTTGGGAAACTGCCTGTGGTGCTTTTCTTGACAGTCAGCTATTGATGGCTGTCAATCAGATATTTTACAAAGTAATATCCTGTTAGGTCATTTTTCTATATATTTATAGTTCTGGCTGTCGCTCATGCATACATATGCTCCATCTCCAGTGTTGTGACTGTAGAGCCGCATACCATAAAAAACATTCAACTTTATTTTCCTGGCTCATAAAGATCAATACATGTTCTCTAATGAATAATTATTATTATTTTTTATAATTTTTTTTTTTATTTTTTTTTTACGTTTTGTTTTTTAAGAGGAATGGTGCATTACCTTTTAGTACTGTTCTTCGTATTTAGTTATAAGCTAGACTTAAATGGTGGGTGAGATCAGAATTACGGAGCATTTCCCTACAGGCGATTCATGTACCGACAACACTGGAGTATAGCAGAACAATGTCTTGGGCTGTTCACACTTTGATTTATAAAAGTTAGCTGTTCCTCAAGATGTTCTGTATGGAAATGATTAATTCTGGTTCATTGATTCATTTGTAGGGTCACTTCCTTCATTTTATAACAGGGAAGTGAATTTCTTCTATATAATGATTACCGCTCATTTTACGCCTTTTCTTAACTTTGTATCGTCATGTTTGCACTTTTTTTTGTTATTATATGTATGTTGGAGGCGAATTTAAAGGAATGGATCTTTTGAAATATCCAACTTGATGAGTTTCTCTTTCTTGCTAGCCTTTTTTTTTTCTGAGGTCACTAATCATAGTTGACAACATTTTTGCAATAATTCACCTTTGAGCCTACAACACAGTAATATGAGCACGTTTAATCTGTCCTTCAGCTGAACATGTAAAAAAATAAGTTTTTCATTGTTTTGGGGCCATTTGTAGTTTTTTATTTTATCATCCGTCATGTGTTTTTCTTATAGTGTAAATAGACAAAAAAAAAAATACAGAAGACAGAAGTGACACGGATGCATCCATGTGCTGTCTAGTTGTTTTTCTGGGGGAAAAAAAGCGGAGAAATGCCTGATTTTGATCTTAGTGATGGATGACATGCGAATGCGTCTGATTTTCACGGAGGAGGAACTTTTCTTTTTTTATCCACGTATGAGAAAAACTGATATCACTGGGACCACATTCTGATCAAACTCTGATCAAAATAATCGGTCCGTTTTTCTCGTACATAGAAAATACTGACGTAGGAGTAGATTTAAACACACAAAATGGTACGCTAGACACACCAAATATTAATTATTATATGGGGAGTTAGGGAAATTTTGCAATAACATTCCACATATTTTGTAGGGAACATCAAAGTAGGGCAGAGAGCCATACTTTGATGGTCCTGGTATACAGTTGATAAGCCAAATTGCAAGGAGCCCAAAGTATAGTACTCTTGATTTTTGGCATAGAAAGTGTACATTTTCCTGGGATTATACATGCCATGTTCTGCAATTGTGGATAACATACAGTCCACCATAATAAAAGGTTCCCTGTGCGGTGCAGACACTTCTCTCCACCTCTCGTTGTCCTCCGACGTAGCAGAAGTTTGTATCAGATCATTTCGATTGTGTATGGAGACATTTATATCCTTCACTTCTCACTGTCCTTTGACACTCCAGAAGATTGTATCAGATAATTTCGATTGTGTGTGGGGTGGTTTGGTTATCTTGGGTGTTTTTCAGTAGAACAAATAACTGCAATTACACAGCACGCAAGAGGGGAAGGCTGATCAGCAATGATAAAGTCAAAGACAGATTAGTGTTGTGTTGTCCTTGTCTCGGCAAACATCATCTACTGATGGAGTCCTTTCAGTTGGGGCTACTTAAATATCTGTGGCAGCTAGATTCCCTGATGCTATGGCCGTCCAACACATTAACGGGTTTACAGGCCATGAACACTTCCGTAGTGACCAGAAAAGATGATGATAAAGTATAAGTAATGTCCCAGCTTGCATTAAACTCCAGTAACCTCAATAGCATTGGAAGCTTCTCTCTCTTCCTTTTTTTCCCCCTTGTATTTACCGTCACATATAACCATGGTAATACACATTAAGGGACTGATTTACTAAGCTACATGTGCCAAATTTTATTTTTTAATTTCTAAAAAAAAATAAACATGCCTTGCTAGACATTATTGTTTTTAGACATGTTTTTGAACACTCTCAACAAGGGGGTTTTGGCTTATCAGAAATGGAGCGTAACCTTATCTGTAACAATCCACCCCGCTTTGCAATGCACCAAAATTTGCCATAACTTATAGGACCAATGTAAGACAACTGATAATGGGAGTATTCTTAGGTTTGACTAGGTAAAGATGTGTCAAATTAATCTTCCAATATGTGAATCTTTGATAAATTTGTATAATGTAAGTTAAAAAAGTATTCTCAAATTTGGAAGCTTTCCCAATTGCTGGATGACTGAATTCTGGGACTTCAACCTGTCCCGAGATCTGGTGTTCTGAAGAGTCCTGAGTTAATGGATTGTGGTCGATCATGCACACTGCCAATCCATTCATTCTTACAAAACCACCAGTTGGTGGTCTCATTCAGACACGGGACCTGGTTCTCGAGATCAGTGAGCTCCCAGTGGTCAGACCCTCGGTGATTGGGAAGCAATGGGATAGCTACCATAATTAAGAATACCCCTTTAAAACAAAAAAAAAAAAGGCTGCGTACACCTTTAGTATTAAATTACTTTGCAGGTGCCACAAATACACTCAAGCCAACATACAAACATGTATACAGTGGCTTGTGAAAGTATTCACCCCCTTGGCTTTTTGCCTATTTTACTTCATTACAACCTGTGTTTTAAATATTTTTATAATTTGTGTGATGTAACATCCCTAAATAGTCTTAAATTGGTGAGAAAAAAATTGGCTTAAATTTCTGGGATCAAAACACTAAAAATTGGCATATGCATATGTATTCACCCCTTTTGTGAAGAAGCCTCTAAAAATTTCTGGTGCAAGCAATTACCTTCATAAATCAAGATCTCCAAACAAGTCAAGTTGTTGAGAAGTACAAGTCAGTGTTGGGTTAAAAAAAAAAATCAAAAAAAAAATCCCAATCTCTGATGATCCCCCGGAGCACCAGCAAGTCCATTATCATCAAAGGGAAAGAACATGGTACCACAACAAACCTGCCAAGAGAGGGCGCCCACCAAAATTCTCAGCCCGGACAATATAAGAGGCAGCACAGAGACCAAAGGTAACCCTGAAGATGCTGCAGAGTTCTCAAGCACAGATTGGAGTATCTGTCCATGCGACCATAATAAGCCTTTAGAGATGGCTTTTATGGAAGAGTGGGCAGAAGAAAACCTTTACTTACACATAAACTGTAAGGCTCATTATGAGTTTGCAAAAAGACATGGGAGACTACCCAAATGTATGGAGGAAGGTGCTGTGGTCAGATAATACTAAAATTGAACTTTTTGGCTACCAATGTAAATGCTGTGTCTGGCACCAAACCAACACATCTCATCATCCCAAGAACACCATGCCCACAGTGAAACATTGTGGTGGCAGCATCATGCTGTGGGGATGTTTTTCGGCAAAAGGGACAGGAAAAATGGCCAGAGTCAAGGGTAAAATGGATAGTGTGAAATACATGGGTATTCTTGAGGAAAATCTGTTTGTCAATGATTTGAGATTGGGCCACAAGAGGAGGCTTTACAACAAAGTACTTTAGGACTGTGAATAGTTATGCACACTGAAGTTTTCAGTTATTTTGTCCTATTTGTTGTTTGTTGCACAATAAAAATAAAACCAATTGTTCACAGTTGTAGACATGTTCTGTACATGAACTGATGCAAAACCTTAAAAAAACTGTGAAATTCCAGGTTGTGTGGGAGCAAAACACAGAAATTGCCAAGGGGGTGAATACTTCCACAAGCCAATGTACATAAACTGTGCGTTTTGTGCTCATGTACATTGTGTGTAAAGTGGTGGAAATAAGTGTTTGATCCCTTGCTGATTTTGTACGTTTGCCCAC
This sequence comes from Dendrobates tinctorius, assembly GCF_039654945.1. Taxonomy (NCBI): domain Eukaryota; kingdom Metazoa; phylum Chordata; class Amphibia; order Anura; family Dendrobatidae; genus Dendrobates; species Dendrobates tinctorius. The sequence continues at coordinate 13,025,080 of NW_027361872.1, forward strand.
TGACAAAGACATGAACAGCCTGTAATTTTAAAGGTAGGTTAATTTTAACATTGAGAGAATATCAAAAATTAAATCAAGAAAATCACATTGTATAAATTCATTTGCATTTTGCAGTGAGAAATAAGTATTTGATCCCTCTGGCAAAGAAGACTTAATACTTGATGGCAAAACCCTTGTTGGCAAGCACTTTTTTGTAGTTAAAGATGAGGTTTGCACACATGTCAGGTGGAATTTTGGTCCACTCATCTTTACAGATCATCTCTAAAACTTTAAGATTTTGAGATTGTTACTTGGCAACTCTAAGCTTCATCTCCCTCCAAAAGTTTTGTATGGAATTAATGTCTGGAGACTGGCTAGACCACTCCATGACCTTAATGTGCTTCTTTTTGAGCCACTCCTTTGTTGCCTTGGCTGTATGTTTTGGGTCATTGTCTTGCTGGAAGACCCAGTCACGACCTATTTTAAATGTCCTGGTGGAGGGGAGGAGGTTGTCAGTCAGGATTTTACGATATGTGGCTACATCCATTCTCCCATTGATGCGATGAAGTAGTCCTGTTCCCTTAGCAGAGAAACACCCCAAAACATAATGTTTCCACCTCCATGCTTGACAGGGGGGATGATGTTCTTTGGGTCATAGGCAGCATTTCTCTTTCTCCAAATATGGCGAGTTGAGTTAATGCCAATGACCTCAATTTTTGTCTCATCTGACCACAGCACCTTCTCCCATTCACTCACAGAATCACCCAGGTGTTCATTGGTGAACTTCAGACGGGCCTGCACATGTGCCTTCTTGAACAGGGGGACCTTGCAGCCACTGCAGGATTTTAAACCTTTATGGCGTAATGTGTTACCAATGGATTTCTTGGTGACTGTGGCCCCAGATTCCTTGAGATCATTAGCAAGTTCCCCCATGTAGTTTTAGGCTGATGTCTCACCTTCCTCATGATCAAGGATACCCCACAAGGTGAGATTTTGCATGGTGCCTCAGATCGATGTCGATTGACAGTCATTTTGTATTTCTTCCATTTTCTTACTATTGCACCAACAGTTGTCTCCTTCTCACCCAGTGTCTTACTTATGGTTTTGTAGCCCATTTCAGCTTTGTCAGGTTTATGATCTTGTCCCTGACATCCTTATAAAGCTCTTTGGTCTTGCCCATGTTGTAGAGGTTAGAGTCTGACTGAGTCTGTGGACAGGAGTCTCTTATAAAGATGACTATGTAAAATAGCTGTCTTTAATGCAGTGTGGTGTAGTGACCACTGTGTCCGCTAGGGGGCGCTGTGTAGATAGATGTCCAAGGAGAGAGGATGAATGGCAAAATACTGAATGACCGTTGTGTATCTCAAGGTGGGTGGCCTTGAGATACACAAGACTTATGTGTGTGTTGATCAGCAGTGATACTGCTGAGGTGCTGTTTCAATGTGTCCAGGAGAAGTCTCCAGGTAGCTGGGGAGACGGGCGGACTAGTTACCTACAAATCCACCCAGGGGTGCGTTTGAGAACGATATTGTAAAGTGTGAGAGAGTGGTTAAAGGACCTGTGATGAGGTCAAAGCCATGTGACCCGGTGGGCGTGGTTACGGACCATATAAGGTGGCCAAGGTAGGTCACATGAGGGGAATGCAGGGACCTGGTTGGTCCGTTTTGGAAGGCCCCGTCTGGGAGAGATGGGGGCTGTCATCCTGACAGCAAGGAACGCTGTGTTGAATGGCTGCACATGCCTGATGATTCCCTGGAGGGAATGGACGTCTGCAGCATGATGAGGTGAAGCAGTCATGAGGAAACCCTGACGAGGGGGAGGGATCACTGTGGCTGAAGAGCCTGTGTATGCCTTACCTGTGTGACCACAGGGGTTACAGAGCTGAACTCTGTCATGGACGCTATGCTGATGTGATGAACTTTGTTACTGCTATGAGTTTATGATGCTGAATAAACCGCATGGACTATAATTGTTTGATGGAAAACCCGTGCCGGATCTGGTTTTGTGGCGCCTAAGCGAGTATCCCCTACTTGAATAACAGTGCTACCTTACAATTGGTAGAGAATGCTATGGTAAGTGTTGTAGCCTTGTTGCTAGGAGCAACGGAAGAGGACTGCAAAATTCGATTGCTAAGGGTAACGGTTTCCAAAGCACATGGTGAGTGCTGGCAACGCTGAGCCAGGAGTGCTGACGGTTGTGAAAGTCATGTGATATACTGACAGCAGGTCAGTGGAAAAGACTTATAGGATACCTCTGCGGTAGAGGGGTCCAAGAACCTGTGCGGCTAGCAGGTGACGGTCGTGAAAGCCGTGTTGTACTGACCGGGGTCAGAGAAAGAAACTGGTGATTGCTAGAGTGCCTCTGAGGATAAGAGGTACACGAGGACCCATGTGGCCGACACAGGTAATGGACAGGTGTTCGTGTTGTACTGACTTGAGTCAGTGGGAAAGACTGTACCTGGAGGGTTCAGTGAGCAAGGTCCTGGAAGGTCAGTGTTGGGAGGTTCTGGGAGAAGAGTCGGATCCCTGGAGCACGTGGTATGACCTTGGACCTGGTGAGGCGTGAGTGTTGGGCAGTCTCAAGAGGAGATGAATGTCCTGAAGAGCACCCGCTGAGCCCCTGGACCTGGTGAGGCCTGTGTGTTGGGAAACCCTGGGAGGAGGGTCGGCTCCCTGAATACCACCCGGTGCGCCCTGTGTGTTGGACGGTCTCAGGCAGAGACGGAACGTCCTGAATAGCACACAAATAGGACACATGAGTTTTGTGTGGTGTTTTTTTTTTTTCTTTTTTTTTCTCAACTCAGCCTGCGGTGGCTCAGTGGGAGTCAAGAAGGTGACAAGCGGCTTCCTGTAACTCGGCGGGGTTACGACGGGGACAAGCGGCTTCCGGTAAGTCGGCGGGGTTACGAAGGTGACACCAGCAGCTCTGTGTGAATGGCCACCGGTGGTGTCGAAGATTGGTGACAGCAGGAGCTGTGGTGGTGCCAATAAGGACTTGTGTGGTATCGTAAGAGACATAAACTGTGTTGTGTGAACTGTGGTCTGAGAAGACAGGTATAACGGACATGGGGAAATCCCGAAAGGGGGTGGTGACCCAAATCGGGGTGGTAGCCCAAAAGGGGGTGGAGTCCCAGAGGGGGGCGGTGACCCAAATTGGGGTGGTGGTCCAGAAAGGGGCCGGTGTGGCAAAAGAGGAACCGCAGTGTTCGTGTATGTTTCCAGAATGTGGGATATTCTTTCCGGATGATTACTGGCCGCAAGTGTGTACCGTGATGCTGCATCGGGAAGGAATCTCGGGACGGTTGGACTCAGTCAGGTGAGTCTGACAGGAACTCCTCTCACTTTCTGTCTGACGGAGAAAATGGTCCAGGTTCGCTGTAAACATGGGGTCAGGGTGAACTATGCGGTAGACAGAGTAATGTTTGAGGGGTTCTGAGGCAGTGAGTGCCAAGGTGGCAGTATACCACCAGACTTAATGTATGCCTTGGAGTGGGGCCGGGTCTTTGTCAGGTTTGATGGCATATGCCAGGAGGTTGGAGATGTTCCTACTGTTGGACTAACCGATATTAAGGCGGTGACGGCTCCTGACGTGGAGAGGTCAGAGGTTGAAGTGACCAGGAAAAGGGGCACGTCTGCCCAACGGACGGACCTGACATTTCGTGACAGGACTGACGTTGACCTGGTTTATAAGACGGCTGGAGTATTGGCACGGTTAATGGGTAACTGGAGGGATTGCTCGGAAGGTCGGGGTGACGCAGACTCTGGGGGTGACTGTGGCTCTGAGAGAGAAAGGGAGCACAGAATAGAGGGGCTAGAGAAGGAAGTCTCTGAGCTCCGAGGTCACCTGTCAACGTGGCAAGACGTAAACAAGACCCTTAGGGAATAGATGGAAGAACATATGAAAAGGGAAAGATTCCTGAGACAAACGACTGAGCACAGGGTCGAGGAGCTCGAGAAAGAAGTCGTGGAGCTCAAAGAAACTGTAAGAGGTCTTCTGAGGGAGAAGAGCTTGGACGAAGATGTACAGCGGCCGGGCCCGAGTGACAGTTGATGAGCAATGAACTGAAGAAGACAGCCACCCCGGGTCAACGGTAATGAGGGAAGTGTCCTTGGTAAAGCCAGAGTCTTCTGTCCAGGAAGAGAGTAAGACCACTACCTTCAAATCTGTAGTCGAGGTACCCGAAGACATGCAAGAAGCCTGTGCTGAGGAAGGTGTGCATGAGGCTTTCAAAGAGGCGGTCAAGGCGTGTAAGGTGCACTGGGCGCCTGAGACTCGGCAGTTGGTGATAATATCAGCCAGAGAAGATACATCAAACCGGGTAGCTGTCCTGAAAGAAATGCATCTGCAATGTCTTCACGCCAAACAGCTGGTTAGGCGGAGTAATATGAAAGCTGCTCGACGCCTAGAGTTAGCAAGAGAGAGGCTATGAATCGGCTGGGTTTGCGGAAAGATGTGATTCCGGTACCCAAAGGTCTGATTGGGAGAATCATTGGAAGATTCGGGAAGGTAATGCAAGGCCTTGTGAATATCTCCGGTGTGATGAGAGTGAGGATCCCTCCTGATGATGAAGACCAGATATCCAGTGAAGAGGGTAGGATTCCCATCATGGTGGTTGGCTCCGTGGTAAGCCTGAGAAACTTTCGGATGCTATTGGAGTATCGAGTGGGGTACCTGCAAGAGATTGAGCAGTTAAGGCTGGACTGTCGACGGATCAATAAAGAGGTACGGAACACCACGTGGCAGCCGCATTCAACCCAAGATGTAAGGACCCGAAGGGTTCCTCCAAGAAGTGACATGGCAGATGGCCGAAGAATGTCAACAAGTGGTAGTTCGACTGGCACGACGAAGTTGAAAGACCGTAGTTCCTGTGAGACGCTGAATGAGTCAGACTCGGGCTTAACTAAGACTTATGACCACACTGACCGGGGGAGCTGGTCGGGGAACGGAACAGACAGGGAGAGGAATGTGATGACTAAACAGTGTCTGATGACGCAGACAGACCGTGACTGGAGGGTCAAAGATCAGGGACGATATTCTGACCACTGGGGGCGGGGGAGGCCTAACGTAGGAATGAGGCCTTATGACAGATGGAGACGGTTCTCTCGACCTGTGGGGCAAGGTGTAATGAGTGCCCGGACTCGAGATCCTGGTGTAAAGTTGTGTGTTCAACCCCACAAGTTTGAACAGAGGGGGGAGGTATGTGGTGTAGTGACCACTGTGTCCGCTAGGGGGCGCTGTGTGGATGTCCTAGGAGAGAGGATGAATGGCAGAATACTGAATGACCATTGTGTATCTCAAGGTGGATGGCCTTGAGATGGAGACTTGTGTGTGTTGATCAGCAGTGATACTGCTGAGGTGCTGTTTAAGTGTGTCCAGGAGAAGTCTCCAGGTAGCTGGGGAGACGGGCGGACTAGTTACCTACAAATCCACCCAGGGGTGCGGTTGAGAACGATATTGTAAAGTGTGTGAGAATGGTTCAAGGACCTGTGATGAGGTCATAGCCATGTGACCCGGTGTGCGTGGCTACGGACCATATAAGGTGGCCAAGGTAGGTCACATGAGGGGAATGCAGGGACCTGGTTGGTCCGTTTTGGAAGGCCCCGTCTCGGAGAGATGGGGGCTGTCATCCTGACAGCAAGGAACGCTGCGTTGAATGGCTGCACATGCCTGATGATTCCCTGGAGGGAATGGACGTCTGCAGCATGATGAGGTGAAGCAGTCATGAGGAAACCCTGACGTGGGTGAGATAACTGTGGCTGAAGAGCCTGTGTATGCCTTACCTGTGTGACCACAGGGGTTACAGAGCTGAACTCTGTCATGGACGCTATGCTGATGTGATGAACTTTGTTACTGCTGTGAGTTTATGATGCTGAATAAACCGCATGGACTATAATTGTTTTATGGAAAACCCGTGCCGCATCTGGTTTTGTGGCGGCTAAGCGAGTATCCCCTACTTGAATAACAGCACTACCTTACAGCAGGTAACGAGTTGATTAGGAATGTCTAACTGGTCAGTAGGAGCCAGAACTCTTAATGGTGGGTAGGAAATCAAATACTTATTACTCACTGCAAAATGTAAATTTATATAATTTATACAATGTGATTTTCTGGATTTTATTTTTGATATTCTATCTCTCTCTGTGAAAATTAACCTACCCTTAAAATTATACACTGTTCAGTCTTTGTCAGTGGGCAAACTTACAAAATCAGCAAGAGATCAAATACTTATTTTCCCCACTGCATGTACACCTTTAAAAACTGTCTAAAATTTGAATGCTTTTAGTTATTTAACCCCTGCATGTCTCACACTATCCTCACTGTGCATTTCTGTTGTGCAGCTTAGTGTATAAGATGATTACCTAAGACAGCGTTCAATTTGTGGTTTTCTGTTCATTCAGCACACACACAGTCAGCGGCTTCCACCAGAATACACGACAAATGGTATTTATGTGTGGGTCAAAGGTTTTGTCATGGTGTACAACTGAAAACAGTTTTCCATTTTCACATGTAAACTCTGGATGACGTGATAAAGCGGGAGGGAAAATGCGATGTGAACCTTGACTATATTTCACACAGCTATATTTACAGTCCGAGTGCTGTCCATTGACCAAACGCACCACGCTCAATGTTCTTCAATAGGGCAGTGCAGATGAGTGATTTTTTTTTTCACTCACAGAATCTGTGTAAAAAAAAAATAAAAAAAAATGGCCGCATGCACGAGCTTTTTCCGTTAATTGGATGACACTTGCCCATTTAAGTATATGGTGTGCTAATAAAATTGGATGCCATATGGAGCTCAATTACAGCATTTCATTTATACGGATACATTGCAATTCTGTAACACAGGAAACTATACATGGGGGAAGTTTTTGATCAGTGTTTTCCAAATCTGTCCTCGAGAAGTTTGGGTATGTTTATATGTGGCAGATACACTGCAGATTTTTCATCTAGATTTCTTTAAAGTGGGTGAATATTTTAGAAAATCACATAAAGAATCTGCGGTGGTAACGGATTTTTAGTGCGGATTTTAAATAAGTGGTATGATAATTTATTCTGCGGACTGTCCGTTTTGCACTAGATCAAATCCGTGACAATTCTGCACACAACACAAGCTAATTTCCGTGGATCCACTTTAGAAAATTTGCTTGTTTGAATGAACTTTGATTGAAACGAATACAATCACTTCTGCAACATTGCAAAAAACTCAGACTTGGTGCACTCGGTTTCCTTGATTAAAAAAAAAAAAAGGTTGGGAACTACCACGTCCTGGGATTAGGGTTACGTTTTAGGTCCTGTAAGGCTGTTTTAAAGAACTCTTCTAAAATTACTAGATTGCCATATGTACTGTATGTTAATATCTGCCGTTGCTTTATAATATTTTAAATCTTGGACTTAGTTTCTAGTAATCATTTTTTATTTCTAAACTTGAATGACGAGATTCTCCGATGAGTAGCCTCTCCCGGAATACTTGCGGTAAATAAATTGAGTCCTCAGGAGTTGCAGATTGCAAGTGATATCTTTACACCACTGGAAAAGCTTGTCAGTAGATCCAGGTTGATAAACTCTGATCTGTCTCAGGTTGTCAATCACCGAAGGGACGTGGTCTGAAAAATATTAGACCAGTGTTACACAGATAACTGTTTGTGATGAGATCCTTTAGTGGCATATCAGGAATAAAGCCATGTGTGAAAAGGACAGTCACTGGGCTCCAAGGTTGGAGTGATGGGGGATAGCTATAGAGACTTGGATCCTACATATAACTTTATTCCAGATTTTCATAGCTGTTTTATAACAGTAGTTTAATGTTACATAAGTCAACATGAATTTGTAAGTTACCATTTTAGCGATCACATATATTTAAATATATGATGGAGATAAGTATACAAGCAGATTTTGCTAGGTTACAAATCAGTTAAATTTTAAAGGTCCCAGCAAGGTTTAAAAAGATTAAAAAAAAAAAAATTATATACTATACTCGCCTACTGATCTTCCACTGCTCCTATCTTGTTGCTGCCCACCTTCTTCGCTGGTCTCTAGGCTTTCTCTTCTGGATTTCTGGGACCTGGACCTTGGCATCAACAAGAGATTAGATTCCACATCTTCTTTTGCCAGGGTTGCCAACTTGACTTTTTTTTTTTTTCTGATCAGCATATCAAAAAAATTAATGACAGGCCATATTTTTTCTAGACACGTTGGAAAACCATAATGAATCGTTAAGACTGTAGGCAATAAATGTCGGCAGCAAATAACTCTAATATGAAGGCTTCAGCTGAATTTGCTATGAGCTGTAAAATGATAATTTCTGTCCAAAAATTATACATGGGGTAATTTTTTCAGCTTGCAAAAAATCATGGCCGCCTTAATTTTTTTTAGAGATGCGGCAAAAAAGTGAACTATTTTTAGAGACTGTCCAGGACTTTCTTGAAGGTTGGCAATCCTGAGTATTGCTACGCTAAACACACTTCTTTAGTACTGCTTAACCTTTGAAAGTTTGGTGGGTCCTTCCATGGAGTTTACTTACAGTGGGGAAAAAAAGTATTTAGTCAGTCAGCAATAGTGCAAGTTCCACCACTTAAAAAGATGAGAGGCGTCTGTAATTTACATCATAGGTAGACCTCAACTATGGGAGACAAACTGAGAAAAAAAAATCCAGAAAATCACATTGTCTGTTTTTTTTCATTTTATTTGCATATTATGGTGGAAAATAAGTATTTGGTCAGAAACAAAATTTCATCTCAATACTTTGTGATATATCCTTTGTTGGCAATGACAGAGGTCAAACGTTTTCTGTAAGTCTTCACAAGGTTGCCACACACTGTTGTTGGTATGTTGGCCCATTCCTCCATGCAGATCTCCTCTAGAGCAGTGATGTTTTTGGCTTTTCGCTTGGCAACATGGACTTTCAACTCCCTCCAAAGGTTTTCTATAGGGTTGAGATCTGGAGACTGGCTAGGCCACTCCAGGACCTTGAAATGCTTCTTACGAAGCCACTCCTTCGTTGCCCTGGCGGTGTGCTTTGGATCATTGTCATGTTGAAAGACCCAGCCACGTTTCATCTTCAATGCCCTTGCTGATGGAAGGAGGTTTGCACTCAAAATCTCACGATACATGGCCCCATTCATTCTTTCATGTACCCGGATCAGTCGTCCTGGCCCCTTTGCAGAGAAACAGCCCCAAAGCATGATGTTTCCACCACCATGCTTTACAGTAGGTATGGTGTTTGATGGATGCAACTCAGTATTCTTTTTCCTCCAAACACGACAAGTTGTGTTTCTACCAAACAGTTCCAGTTTGGTTTCATCAGACCATAGGACATTTTCCCAAAACTCCTCTGGATCATCCAAATGCTCTCTAGCAAACTTCAGATGGGCCCGGACATGTACAGGCTTAAGCAGTGGGACACGTCTGGCACTGCAGGATCTGAGTCCATGGTGGCGTAGTGTGTTACTTATGGTAGGCCTTGTTACATTGGTCCCAGCTCTCTGCAGTTCATTCACTAGGTCCCCCTGCGTGGTTCTGGGATTTTTGCTCACCGTTCTTGTGATCATTCTGACCCCACGGGGTGGGATTTTGCGTGGAGCACCAGATCGAGGGAGATTATCAGTGGTCTTGTATGTCTTCCATTTTCTAATTATTGCTCCCACAGTTGATTTCTTCACTCCAAGCTGGTTGGCTATTGCAGATTCAGTCTTCCCAGCCTGCTGCAGGGCTACAATTTTGTTTCTGGTGTCCTTTGACAGCTCTTTGGTCTTCACCATAGTGGAGTTTGGAGTCAGACTGTTTGAGGGTGTGCACAGGTGTCTTTTTATACTGATAACAAGTTTAAACAGGTGCCATTACTACAGGTAATGAGTGGAGGAAAGAGGAGACTCTTAAAGAAGAAGTTACAGGTCTGTGAGAGCCAGAAATCTTGATTGCTTGTTTCTGACCAAATACTTATTTTCCACCATAATATGCAAATAAAATGAAAAAAAAACAGACAATGTGATTTTCTGGATTTTTTTTTCTCAGTTTGTCTCCCATAGTTGAGGTCTACCTATGATGTAAATTACAGACGCCTCTCATCTTTTTAAGTGGTGGAACTTGCACTATTGCTGACTGACTAAATACTTTTTTTCCCCACTGTATTTATTTATTTTACTCATATGACGCCATTAATTCCACAGCGTTTTACAGACATTTTCATCACTGTCTCCTTTGGGGCTCACAATCTAAATTCCCTATCAGTATGTAATAATAATAATACATTTTATTTCTATAGTGCCGACATATTCCGCAGCACTTTACATTTCAGTCCGCAGCACTTTACATTTCAGTATGTTTTTGGAGTGTGGGAGGAAACCAGAAAGCCTGGAGCAAACCCACGCAAACATGGTGAGAACATACAAACTCCTTGCAGATGTTGTTCTTGGTGGGATTTGAACCCAGGACCTGAAAGCTGCAAAGCAACAGTGCTAACCAATGTGGGGAATGTACCTAATTGGCTGAATGTGTAACCATGCAGTAATGTTCTCACAGGGCAGATACACTAAAATTTTCAGCAGATTTGGGTATCTTACCTCTTACAATATTGGCAAAATTGATGGGAATTTAAAAATATAGTCAGCATAGGAGTTTTAGAATTAAAACAGTAGGATGTTTCTACTTGAGGAGTATTGCTGAATTTACTTTATGGTTCATTTTATTAGGACGATAACAAAATTGTTTGAAGGTATATATAGCCTTTAAAACCTATGGACGCTTTTTAACTAACATGAATTTTTTCATTTAAATTTTTAATCTTTTGGCTTCTGCAGCCTATTTGCTTCACTTGTACGTAGCTGTCTACAGAATGAGTTATCTGTAAATCCATCAGTGAGTTTGATTGACTGTTGAATTTGTAAATCTTATGAAACTTTTCTAAGATGACTTACCGTATATACTCGTGTGTAAGCCGACCCGAGTATAAGCCGACCCCCCCCCCCCCTAATTTTGCCACAAAAAACTGGGAAATCTTATTGACTCGCGTATAAGGTTAGGGTGGAAAATGCAGCAGCTACTGGTAAATTTCAAAAATAAAAATAGATAATAAATGTAAAATTAATTGAGACATCAGTAGGTTACATATTTTTGAATATCCATATTGAATCTAGAGCCCCATATAATTCTCCATACAAAATATACCATATATAATGCTGCACAACGGTTAATAATGGCCCCATAAGATACTCCATAGAATAGTATGCCCCATAAAATGCTCCATAGATTATGCCCTCATAAGATGCTCCATAGATTGTCTCACAAGATGCTCCGTAGATTATGCCCCCATAAAATGCTCCATACATTATGCCCCCATAAGATGCTCCATACATTATGCCCCATATAATGCGCCATAGATTATGCCCCATAATATGCTCCATAGATTATGCCCCCATAAAGTGATCCATAGATTATGCCCCATAAGATGCTCCATAAAATATGCCCCCATAAGATGTTCATAGATTATGCCCCCATAAGATGCCCCATAGATTGTGCCCCATAAGATGCCCCATAGATTATGACCCCATAAGATGCTCCATAGATTATGCCCCCATATGCTGCCCCCATAAGATGCTCTATAGATTATGTCCCATATGCTGCCGCTGCTGCAAGTAAAAAAAAAAAGAAAAAAATACCTCTTGTCCCTGGGGGCCAGGTGTCGCCGGGTCCTGAGCAGGCGGAGACATCGGTGCACTATGGGGGCCAGGTGCCGGTTTCGCCGCTGGCTCAGGACCCGGCACCTGCGATATTCACCTGTCCCGGGTCCTTCGCTGCTCACCGCTGTCTGCAGGGTCCTCTGCAGTGACGTTCAGCAGACTAAGTCATCGCGCCCTCTGCTGCTTGAACGCCACTGACAGAGGACCTGTCAGACAGCGGCGAGCAGCGAAGGACTCGGCGCGCCACTTAGAAACCCGATGTGTACCTTAGTTACCAGCGCACTGGTGCAGGGAGCTGGTAACCACGGTACACATCGGGTTTCTAAGTGCTGCGCGGCGCATAGAAACCCGATGTGTACCTTGGTTACCAGCTCCCTGCACCAGCACGCTGGTAACTAAGGTACACAGTGGGTAACTAAGCGACGTGCGTCGCTTGTTACCCGCGTGTCGCTGGTGCTGATCGCTGGTGAAGCTGTCTGTTTGGCAGCTCACCAGCGATCATGTAGCGACACACCAGCGATCCTTACAAGGTCATATCATTGTCGGGATCGCTGGTGCGTCGCTATGTGTGATGGGGCCCTTACTCTCGTCACTATTCAAAGGTTGATCTTCCCTCAAGAAATGAAAGACTCTATTCTTTTTAAATCCTATAGTATCTCTGTTAGATTGTTTTTTGTTTTCTTTCTTTGATTTCTCTTAGAAAGATTTCTATGTTGGTTTGAAGGATGGACTCTTGTTTTGCAGAGTCAGGGTCCCCGTTTCATTTAAGGATGTTATAAATGGAATCAGATAGTTTTCTACTTGTCCTCTCAAAAGTGATCTTTTCTTCAGTCAGAAGTATGTATAATCCTAATAGAACTATCAATAAGTTCTTTTGGCCACTTCAGTTCACGGGTTCTTGCCCTTTGTGCTGGTGAGATACTCAATTTTAGACGTCGGGGGATGATTTTATTTTTTATATATTTTTCCAAAGACTGGGCCTCGCACCACAAGTTGATGTTGTCCCTATAACAATTTGTTAGTTCATGAAATAGATTTTTAAGGTCTGTTGATTTTGAGGGCTCAATACTGTTACCCTGTTCACAAAATGCATCCTTTGCATCCAAAACTCATGACTTTCTATAAGACCCGTAAGGAAGCCTGCTATTGAAAAAGATTCAAGAAAAAAATGTTCACAGCGATCGATACTTGAGTATTACAGTACAAGCTAGAAAAAGCCATCGGTGAGAACCTTTGTGGCAAGGTAGAGAGATTAAAATATAAACTCAGTGTAACTGTGGTTGGTGAGTATTACGGTATTTGGAATTTAAATAAATTGCTAGGTTCCACCATTATCCAAATCAAAGTTGATAAAAATATCAATAGTTTTTTCTTATAATAATGATCACATGCCATGTATTATTTTTAAAATGTTTTTTTTTTCACATTGTTTTTCAGGCTTATGATGGATTTGCCAATATAGGAATTTCTCGCCTACTGGAGCCATCCGATATGGTTTTATTAGCAATCCCCGACAAGTTGACTGTTATGACCTATCTGTATCAAATTCGGGCACATTTTTGTGGGCAAGAATTAAATGTGGTTCAGATTGAAGAAAACAGTAGTAAAAGCACATACTTAGTTGGCAATTATGAAACGGACACAAACAGCTCCATTGACCAGGAGAAGTTTTATGCTGAACTTAGTGATTTGAACAATGAACAAACATCTGAACAGCAAGAAGCAGCGGTCACCATGCCAGATGTGGTGTCTCAAACTGACTCCTCTGTAACTAGTGATAACGTTATAAGGAACTATGATATCAAATCCCAAGACATAAGTAAACAAGTCAGCAATGAAAGTGACTTTCCTACACCTAGGACTAGAAGCCAACTAGAAATCCAGGGCTCTATTAAAACTCTTGAACTTGAGAAACCGAGGTTTGTTGACACATACACAAGTTACTCCCAAGCACCACCAACTGCTGCTAAAAGGAAGTTGTTGAAACCAGACGTTGCCGATCTTAGCGATTTATCTAGTATCTCAGACACTGATAAAGAAGTCTCGGCTTCTAGTTCCATGTCTGGAGAATCTCATGGTCGTGGTTTACAGGAGCAAGCAAAGCATAGCCCACCCTCCACACAAGAATGTAAAGGGCTGGAAATCCGCACCCAAGTAAAAATGACCAATGTTTCGTCTACTTGCCTAATTGGAGACTCCTATGAGAAAGTTGTTGATAATTCCCTAAAAGTCCCATCTATTCCACAGACTGGGATTAGTGCTCTTCTGGATGCTGCAAAAACGGCTTCAAACCATTCTGATCAAACTGGAAAAACCCCTGAGGTAGGTGTCCCCACGGCTTCCAGTTTCTTGCCCATATTCTTATTTTGTACAAGTTGTGTTTGTCTTGTCGCTGTACAGTTTTACTTTTTTCCATTGCCCTCATCATTAATGTAGACATGTGAAATTAAATTGTTTTGATATGGTTATATAAAATGGGGTTAATTAAATTCATAAACTGCCCCGCCTAATAAATCATAATGTGTCAGATCTGGTTTTTGGGAGTCTGTCTAGGTGGAGTCACAGTTGTTTGCAATGCTAAATATATTACTGACAAAAAATCCTTCCTTCCATGTCACTAGAAGGGCGAATTCTGAGATGTTTTACTTTTGAACTGCCTCCATGTTTATTGTGAACAGTTTGTGTGTTCTATAATGGAAATTACATTACGGTAAGTTTTTTTAGCTAAACACAACTTCTTGCCTTCGCTCCTTCATCAAATAAAAACTTGTCAGCTTTACTGACATTTCTGTTTTGCTAAATATTTGTATTCCCCCATGAAAAAGCAATTTTGAAAAATGGCCATGGTAAAGGAGCTGTTCATTTCTATGTCAATTAAACTGAATCAGTGAATAAATGAAAAATTCAACATCTTTCTAATATTTTTTGTTTCAATTCACGGATCAGTGTCAAGATATGATTGCGGTCAGTGAATGAGAACACTATTGTTTGTGTACAGAGGCTCCAGACACATGCCTGGCTAGTCCTCCTGTATGTGTAGAAGTAGATACAGTAGTGTGGTCCAGGTACTGCTTGGTGAGCAAAGGATCTGTTCAATTTTGTACTAGGGATTCTATTTTTCTGTTCAGTCACAAGAACAAAAAGTGGAATTAAGAGGGGGTCCATTGGTGCCCGACAGACCCCATTGGTTATGATGGGGTCTGTTAACTTCTGTTATGGCATCTGTAATTTCACCACGAGAAATAATGTAGCTACACTGTTCCTCACATAAGGATGATGGAATCTACGACCGAGTCTCCTGAGACTTCAACGCAACCTGTTCTCCACTGTCTGGATGCCAGTGTGAAACATTGCAGCAAATTACCAGATGTATGCTGCTGATGTAATTGGCTCACTAACTGTTGCCTAGACTGGATACAACTATACCCTGTGCTTAGCTGAGAGCAGGACTAGATATGTCCCAGTTTGTTGCCTCAAAATGTAGTTTATAAGTATCTCAATCGGTGACTGAAAATTAATCTCTTGAAAATTTGAACATAAAGTAGATGAGTTTTTAGAAAATCACAGAACTTCATATAGAGGTTAGTAGACTTGAGCAAAAAGATTTGAAGAACCCTTGTCCCTCATCCAAGTCGGTACTTTGTGTCAACCAGACCATGGTCTTTGTGAACTTGCTTGGCTGGCACTCGAGGTCCAGCATCCTGGTCACACCACTGGTGTTTAAAAGGTTTCTCTGACACCATGACCTTGCTGCGCAATGCAGTGTATAACATTTTAGGAGCCTGGTAAACATCAGAGATGCCAATATCTGTCTTAGGACCCTGATCTGGCTGCCATGGAATACCAATGTGGGTGCCGGCCCAGAGTCCTGTAATTTTTTTGCTCATCTCTAGAGGTTAAATTTTATGTAAAACCAGAGAATTTATCAATGTACCATTCACATAAGTGTAAACTTTTAGACTTAGAGTTTTGACTCTAAATATTACTGTTTGCTATGGCATCCCAGGTACCACTAGTGCTCAATATTATCTACAGCTGGGTAGTCATATTCGGGGGAACCGCCACTTTAAAAACCATATAACCAAAATGGACTTGGACCCCTTACTACCTCCTAAAATAGAGGTTCTGCTGCGGAAATGAGGTGTATCATGATCTACCTAGGACTTCTGGTACAAGTTAATGATGATGTTTCTTGGACTGTGTCCTATACGAACAGAGGTGGTGCAGCTATGGTTGTTATAGGGGTTTTGATGGTTGTAAAGGAATCTTCTGAGTGCAGACAACAAGGGAGGAATGTCTGCCACCCGAAGATCAGCAAGTGGGAGCACTTCCTTAATTTCATCACATAACCTCGCATTATGCACATTAACAAAGACACATTCTGTTTATACAGATCACAAATTAGAGGGCTGGAACCGTCCTTATGTGCTTTGCTGCACACGTGTCACTTTTAGTTCCTTTCAGGTTGTAAATCACTTCATGTAGATTATTGGATTGTAAATCTGTCCGAGTCATTATGTGTAGTCACAGATTAATGGCAGTGCAGTAGCAGGGAGCATGACTTACTTTTGGCACTTTGAGTCTTTTATTCCAAATTACAAGTTGGTAATTAGCCTATTAATTTACTAATTTGCTGAACTTGTAAGAGGGACAGTATTTCAAGCTCAGGATATAGGTAAAATACAGGCAGCACATGCCGCTGTAATATGGCCCATGAGAAGCAGCTGAAGCCAATGAGCCTGCTCAAAAATATAGCTAGATTTGCAAAGAAAGAAGGAAGGAACCACAAGAGGGAAATGTGAGGTTATATGGAGTTGTAGAGCAGAAAAATTAATTCTTAAGAGTGCTCAGTCTTATTAAATAAAGTAAAAAAGGGGTAATACCGTCAGCGATCCCCCACGCTTCTCTTTCAGTCGCTGACTTAGGATTTTCTTTACTGTGGCCGATTGGCTAAGCTGACATTTCGAGTGTGTTGTGGTGGGGCCAGTATGGACCTATGAAATGACACTTTGGAGCCCCAGTCTAAAGTGGATCATTCATGCTGGTACCCAGGGATTATAAAGAGGTGAAATATGTTCTGATGCACCCTTACTGGCAACAAGCAATGCTTTCGGCACCTTGTAGGCTGAGTGCTCACGATCCGGACCTAGTAACATTTTGGACGCAGTGTATGTTCACTGCGTCCAAAGCGCTGCCTTCCATTGAATCACTGAACCATTCGGATTTACCGCATCCAATACATTCTATTGATGGAATTTCTAAGTTGCCTAATACAGGTAACAACTCCAGTACTGCAAAATATTTTGTTCCCTTGTGATTCTCGTTTTTCTATTTGTGTCTTACAGCAACGAATGTTATCCCGTCAAGAGGAACTGAAAGAGCGAGCCCGGTTATTGCTGGAGCAGGCGAGAAGGGATGCGGCACTGAAAGCAGGAAACAAGCCGAGACCACTCGCTGCAGCCACTACACGTGCCAAGCAGCTAAGTGATGTAAGTCTTCCGTCCGCTGCGCTGCTTTAACAAGTTGCACGGCGGTGTTTGAAGTATTACTGAAGATGCCGCTATGCTTTCCCATTCATTCCACTGATTGTTGAGTGTCCAGAGATCACATGTATAGGCATGGACCATCAGAGGAAATTCCTGAATAAAATAACATTTTGTTTCTATAGCACCAACATATTCCACAGCACTTTACAATTGAGAGGGGACTTGCACAGGCAATAAAGACATTATAGAATAACACATAACTCAACAGATGCAAAAAGGAGTGAGGGTCCTACTCACAAGCTTACAATCTATGTGGAAATAGGGGAAACACAAAAGGTAAATGGTAAAAAGTATTATATGGTGCAGCCATCAGTATAATAGGGTATTCATATAATGCTGCATGACGCGGTGACCAGCCAGTATGTGTACAAGTCACAGAGGGCTATTAAGTGCAAAGAGGGTTTTGATTTTGAAGAACATTTTGTATGAGCAAAATCGGAAAAGTTATACAGTATAAGTGAGGTGAGGCGATAGGCCAGTCTAAAGAATTGCGGGTTTAGACCTTCACATTGTGTCTATTTATTGCCTCCTTGTTAATGGAAGCCACAGCACTGTGCTTAATTCCTTTCATGGCCCTTATACAGTATTATACCCTTCCAATCCTATAATAATGCCCTAAAAAATATTTCCTACCCCCCAAACACTATATGATACTTAGTGAATTTCCCCATTCTGTTTTTGCACCTTCATTACCCCCCTGACCCACAGTATGATGCCTTCACAATGACCACAGCAAAGTATAATGCACCTACAGGACCCTCAACATATTATGATGCCCTCAAAGTACTCTTAAGGCAGTATGATGTTCCCACAGTACCTCTATGGTGTCCTCATAGTGAACCCCACACAGTACAATGTCCCCACAGTGAACACCACACAGTGAGATTTTTCTACAGTACCCCCAATACAGTATGATTTCCTCACAGAGACCAGAAGACAGTAATGTGGCCCCCCACAGTGTCCCCACAGTTCTCAGGACAATACAATGTCCCCACAGTGCCCCCAACACAGTACAAGTACAATGTTCCCCACAGTGCCAAACACAGTACAATGTTCCCCACAGTGCCAAACACAGTACAATGTTCCCCACAGTGCCAAACACAGTACAATGTTCCCCACAGTACCAAACACAGTACAATGTTCCCCACAGTGCCAAACACAGTACAATGTTCCCCACAGTGCCAAACACAGTACAATGTTCCCCACAGTGCCAAACACAGTACAATGTTCCCCACAGTGCCCCAACACAGTACAATGTCCTCACAGTACCTCCAACTAAGTGTGATGTCTCCCCAGTGCCCTCAACATAGTATGATATAAGTAGCAGACACATGTCAAAATAAGCTGTCCAGAGGAGACTGCAAGAAGCAGGGCTTTTATCATTGAATAGCTGCAAAGCAACTACTATTGAGGGCTGCAAACAAGAAGAGATTTGTTTCAGCCAAGTAACCCATGGACCAGACATTAGATCGGTGGGAATCTGTACTGTGGTCTGATGAGTCAAAATTTTTGTTATCAACCATTGTCTTTGTTAGATGGAGAAAATGTGAGCAAATCGTTTCTACATGTGAGGTTCCCACTATGAAGCATGGAAGGGGGTAGTGTGATGGTGTGAGGTTGCTTTGCTGGTGACACTCTTGGTAATTTATTCCAAATACGCCAATAATGAAAACATAATATAATAATATAATCTTTATTTTTATATAGCGCTAACATATTCCGCAGCGCTTTACAATTTGCACATATTATCATCACTGTCCCCGATGGGGCTCACAATCTAAATTTCCTATCAGTATGTCTTTAGAATGTGGGAGGAAACCGGAGTGCCCGGAGGAAAGCCACGCAAACACGGGGAGAACTCCTTGCAGATGTTGTCCTTGGTGGGATTCGAACCCAGGACCCACCAAGTCCTAACCACTGAGCCACCGTGCCGCCCATAACATGCAAACCATTAAAATCATACTCAGATCTTTATTAATATATACAAAAAGACAATATTAAAAAACATATAAAGAAATGAGGTTACTGAATGAAAAACGGAGGGACATCAACAAGAAAACGTTAAACTGCAGTAAATTTCTTGATTTACATATAAGCAAAAGAGGATATACAAATGTGGGTGACAGTAAAAGAATAGTATGGGGAGTAATGTAATCCGTAGTATTATTCCTCAGTAAGGCTACTTTCACACTAGCGTTTTTTTTGCGCTGTGCCTCATGCGCATTCCAAACGCATGCAAAAAAACGCATTAAGGCTGTGTGCCCACGTAGCGATTTTTTTAAGCGTTTTTGCCGCGATTTTCGGCGCGAAAACGCAGCGAAAACGTTTACAAATCGTGTACAGAACGCCCCCCATGCATTCCTATGGCATTCCGAACATGCTGTGCTAATGCTGCGCTTTTTTCCGCAGCGCAATCGCATCGCGGAAAAAATCGCAGCATGCTCATTCTTTTGTGCGGAATCGCAAAGAATTGCCGCGATTCCGCACCCATAGGAATGCATGAGAATCGCTTACTTCCCGCATGTGGCTATGCCCACCATGTGGGAAGTTAAGCGTCTCATGTGCGGTTGGTACCCACGGTGTGGAGGAGAGGAGACTGTCCTCCAGGTCCTGGGTACCATACCCCTGTAAAAAAAAAAATAAAAAATAAAAAATCGGGGTATATTTACCTTCCGGCGTCCCGCGCTGCATTCCTGGCCTAAGCGTTCCCAGTAATGCCTTGCAGCAAGGCCTTGTGATGACGTAGTCTCACGTGACTCTAGCGGTCTCGCGAGATCGCTATAGCAACGCGAGACTACGTCATCACAGGTCTCGCAAGGCATTACTGGGTACGCTGATGCCCGGGAATGCAGCGCGGGACGCCGGAAGGTAAATATACCCCGATTTTTTTTTAATTTTTTTTAGCATTTTAACATTCTATCTTTTACTATTGATGCCGCATAGGCGGCCTCAATAGTAAAAACCTGGTCACACTTGTCAAACACTATGTTTGACGAATGTGACCAACCTGTCAATCACTTTCCAAGCGATGCTTCAAATCGCTTGGAAAGTGCTTGAATATCGCACACGAAAATCGCGGCAAAATCGCAATCATAATCGCGGTAAAATCGCGGTGAAATTGCGCGATTTCTGGGGAGTCCGGTTTTTGGTGTGCGTTTTAACACGCAACGTGGGCACATAGCCTAAGCGTTTTGCGTGTGTTTGCTTTTATTGTGCATGCGATTTAACCAGTTTGTCGCCATGTTAACTCTAAAAACGCGTTATTTTAAACGCATGTGTGGGCATGTCCTAGCGCACGCGTGCGATCCCAGATCCCATAGACTGT
Organism: Dendrobates tinctorius; assembly: GCF_039654945.1. NCBI lineage: Eukaryota > Metazoa > Chordata > Amphibia > Anura > Dendrobatidae > Dendrobates > Dendrobates tinctorius. The sequence goes on from NW_027361872.1 coordinate 13,045,605, forward strand.
AATGTTGGTTTTTTTGCGCATTCCGCGAACTAACGTGCGCATGCGTTTTTTGGCAGCAGTTGGGCGCACAGAAAAATGCAACATGTTGCATCTGGTGCGCCTGGGCGCACACCTGGAAAAATGCAGCGCACAAAAACGCACAAGAACGCGTACAAGCGCTATACCATGCGCCCGCCATGTTAAAGATAGGGGAGCAATGCGCATGCGCACGAGGTGCAGCGCTAAAAAACGCAAGTGTGAAACCAGCCTAAGCCTCCTACATTACATTAAAGTCAACAAGGAAATCAAATTACAATCAATATAATAAATATCACATGACGATTGTAACAAGTGAACCCGTGCGTAACAGGACCTCTGTTGTGAACTCATTTTCTGGTCTGCCTCTGGTTTCTGGTGAGGGAGCTGGTTGTGGTGACAGAGTAGTTGTGAGTTCTCTTTCCGGGCTCCCTCTGGTGGTGGCAGGAGGTAGTGAAGCTGATCTAATTAACAGAGACCTGCCACCTGATATTGAGGAAGAGGAGTGGACATCTGGAGTCTCAGACTGGATTTAAGACAGCCGACTCCCTATTCCCATGCTGGTGATTTTTTTTCTGCCTCCTGAGGTCTTAGTTTCCAGCTCAGTTCCTGCCATCTCAAGCTAAGTTGTCTTTGCTAATGTTCTCATTTGATTTGGTTTGGTCTATTCAGTTTTTTGTGTGGACAGCCAGCCCCGGCTGGGGTTGTGCTGAATTTCCACTCTTATGTCACTGTATGTGCCAGTTTGCTTTTTGTCCCTTATTAGATTGGCCTCTTTTTGCTCTGTTCTCAGAATATGCCAGAGTGCTGATATAGTGGGAGAAGTCTAGTTACTTCAGGGTATTTTTGCTATCAGAAGTGTTGGACATTTTTGCAGGGTTTTTTGGCGTGATTGCAGACAGTATCTTTCCTTTCCTGTCCTTTCTAGCTAGTGTGGGCCCCATCGTTTGCTCAGCCTATTTTCCTACCTGTGTTCGTGTTTTCATCTTGTCTCACCGTCAATACATGTGGTGGGGGCTGCCTATTCCATTGGGGTCTGCTCTGGGGCAGTTTTAGATTTCCCCTTTTCTTGCTTTAGGCTTATTTAGTCCTCTGGCTGTGACGAGGCGTCTAGACTCATCGTAGGTACGCTCCACGGCTGCTGTTAGTTGTGTGGTTAGGATCAGGGGTCTGCAATCCGCGTAGTTACCAACCTCTCTGGTTTTCTGTGACTTGGCTTGGTCTTGTTTTCCTCCTCAGTGACCCATTCATAACAGACCTCCTGGCTAGAGAATTATGAAGGCGTAGAAACGTCACGGCCCACTTGACAAAACAGTCACATGACTGTGACATACACAACACACGCTTTGTACCACGTAACCGTTGAACCCAAAGGCACATGACCCGCCATGTGACTGTCCAGTCACATAGCAATCTAGATGCATACCAGATGCAGATCTTATAAAGAACGAGCAAAGGGGCATCACTGATTGGTAAATAGACTTTAATAGAACATAACATCTCCACAATACCTAATATAATAATCACCAGTTTTGAGTAATTATATTAACCCCTTAACGACCAATGATACGCTTTTTAACGGCTGCAGTTAAGGGTACTTATGACTCAGCGCCGCTTTTTAACAATGCTGAGAAATACGTGTATAGCATCCCTCAGACAGAATTTCTCCGGGGTCTCGGCTACCGGGGGTAGCTAAGACCTCAGAGAACATGATTCAGGTCAGTTTTTACCGACCCCAGTGCTGCGATCGCCGTTGTTAACGGTATAACCACAAAAATAATCTGATTTTCCATTTACTTTCTCTCTCCTATGATATGTGAGAAATGGAGTCTCCCGATTCCCCCCCCCGGTACCTCTGGTGTCCCTACAGCCCCCGTGTAGTCCACCGGGGTCGTCTTCCGGGAGAAAATGGTGGGCGCTGCGCAGTGTGCCCGCCGAGATCTTCCGGCCAGCACCTGGAAACAATAGGAAATTTTTCCTATTGGTTCATTTTGTTCACTGTGATAGACCCTATCACAGTGATCAAAAATCACCCCCTTAGTTAGGTAAAAATAATAACATTAAAATTTTTTATTTCCATTAAGGTTAGAGTTGGCCTAAAGTGGTTTGAGCTAAGGTTAGGGTTGGGCTAAGGTTAGGGTTGTGGTTATGGTTGGGATTACGGTTAGGGTTGGGATTAGGGTTTAGGGGTGTGTTGGGGTTAGGGTTGGAGTTAGAATTGGGGGGGTGCCACTGTTTAGGTGCATCAGGGGATTCTCCAAATGCGACATGGCACCACCTTTGATTCCAGCCAATTTTGCGTTCAAAAAGTCAAATGGTGCTCACTCCCTTCTGAGCCCTGCCATGCACCCAAACTGTGGCTTTTTACCACATATGGGGTATTGGCGTATTCAGGAGAAATTGCACAACAAATTTTGCGGTCCATTTTCTCCTGATATCCTTGTAAAAGTAAAAAAAAAATTGGGGGGGATTTTTGTGAAAAAAGTAAAATGTTCATTTCTTCTTTCCACATTGCTTAAGTTCTCGTGAACCACCTGAAGGGTTAATAAACTTCTTGAATGTGGCTTTGTGCACCTTGGGGGACACAGTTTTTAGAATGGTGTCACATTTGGGTATTTTCTGTTATATTGACCCCCCCAAACTCACTTCAAATGTGAAGTGGTCCCTAAAAAAAATGGTTTTGTGAGGTGAGAGAAATGAGGAATCGCTGGTCAACTGTTTTAGCCCTAATAACTTCCTACCAAAAAAAAATAGTTTAAAATATTGTGCTGATGTAAAGTAGGCATGTGGCTAATGTTATTTATTAACTATTTTGTGTGACATAACTCTGATTTAAGGGCATTAAAATTTAAAAGTTAGAAAATTGCAACATTTTCATAATTTCCGTTTTTTTTTTTGGTTTTTTTCACAAATAAACACAAGTAATGTCGAAGAAATTTTACAACTACCGTGAAGAAAAATATGTCTCGAAAAACTGTGTGACAATCACTGGGATCCATTGAAGCGTTCCAGAGTTATTCTCTCATAAAGTGACAGTGGTCAGAATTATAAATTTTGGCCTGGTCATGAAGGTGCAAACAGGCTCGGGGTGAAGGAGTTAATAAAGATCTGCGTATAATTTTAATGGTTTGCATTTTTTTCCTGATTGGTATATTTGTTATTTAATACCCTCACCTTTATTGCATGGATTGTCAGTTTAGGTGTTTGAAATAAATTAAAGTCAAGGCACACTTACCCATCTTGTCTACCACAGCATTCTTCAATGTCATGCCACCCGATCTGGTTTGCACTTAATGGGACTTTCATTTATGTTACTTTAGAACAATGACCCAAAACCAAAACACAGCTCCAGGCTCTGTATGGGTTATATAGATTCATAAAATGGTAGGGTTGGAAGGGACCTCCTGGGCCATCTGGTCCAACCCCCTGCTCAAAGCAGGATTCACTAATTCATCCCAGACTGATGTCCGTCCAGCTTCTGTTTGAAGACTTCCATTGAAGGAGAACTCGCCACCTCTCGTGGCAGCCTGTTCCACTCATTGATCATTCTAACTGTCAAAAAGTTTTTTCTAATATCTGATCTGTGTCTCCTCCCATTCAGTTTCATCCCATTGCTTCTAGTCTTTCCTTGTGCAAATGAGAATAAAGATGATCCTTCTACAATGTGACAAAGAGGGAGATGGATGGAGGCTCCATCAGATGACAAAGCCTCCACAATTACCTGTCCTCAACTGGGATGATTTTGACCGCAGAGTGGAGGCAAAGCAGCCAACAAGTGCTTAGCCCCTCTGGGAACTGTCAGGACTGTTGCCAGCCGTATCAGATCACTACCATAGGAAGCTATTGGAAAGAGTGCCAATTGGGGGTATAATACTATCATCAGAGTTAGAGGATAGTTTTGAGGAAACTAAGGTTGAGCACATTCTTTCCCATCATTGTTTTGCTGCCTTCAGTTGGAATTTACAATGTGCACATTCCAATAAGAACGAGGGAAAAAAATGCATAAACTGGTGTGTCCAAACTTTAAACTGGTACTCTAGATAGATAGCTATGAAGTAGGTAGATATGAGATATACACCGTTATTAGTGTTGAGTGAACATGCACTGATAGTGTTATCTGAGCATGCTCGGGTGCTAGCAGAGTATCTTCGACATGCTCTAATACTATGTTCGAGTCGCCACAGCGGCATGTCTCGTGGCTGTTTAACAGTCGCAACACATGCAGGGATTGCATTCAAATTTTGCTTGTCCTTTTGTTTCTCTAGAAATATGTAAGATCTACTTTATGGACAAAAGTACTGGGGGACCTCCACATTACACCTGCTAGAGGAGCTTTTGAATTTCCACTGTAAATCTGTAGGGTTGAATATAGAGTTGGTCCACATTTTGAAACTATGGCATCTTCCTCTGTTTTTGAGATGGTTTTCTACAAGATGCTGCTGTGCATCTGTGGGAATTTTTGCGCATTCTCCCAAAAGAGTGTTAGTGAGGTCAGACTCTGATGTTGGAGGATAGGGCTTCGCTCACAATCTCCATTTTAGTTCACTGAGGGGGTTGAGGTCAGTGATCTCTGCAGCCTGTCATTTTCCTCCACACCAAACTCCCCCCAATCTTGTCTTTATGGATCTGGCTCTGTGCATTTGAGTACAGTCAAGGGAAACAGTAACGGGCCTTCCCCATACTGGTCTCACAAAGTTTGAAACAAACAATTGACCAAAATGTCTTGTATGCCTTAGGTCTCTTTCGGATGTCCGTGATAATCGTTCTGATGTTGGTTCACATTGCACGGACTGATCGCACTTCTCCTGACCCGAGCGTGACCGTTTCATGTATTTGTATGAAGCTGTCACGCTCAGCTCAGAAGATGTGTGGCCAGTTCATGCTTTGCAATTAAGCATGTATTAGCTTTAAGATTTCCAACTCCTTAAAAACAACCTCATAGCATTATTCCTCCTTCATTAAACTTTACAGTTGGCACTATGGAATCGGGTAGGTATTGTTTTCTGGCAATCACCAAAAAGCCAAATTAATCTAACTGCAAGGGAGGCAATAGTGATTCTGCACTACATCTGGCACTTAGCATTGTTCTTGGTGATGTAAGGATTGCATGACGCTGCTCGATGATGAGAACCCATGCCAAGAAGCTCCAGGCGGGGGCACAGTTTTTGTGCTGACTTAGATGCAAGAGGAGGTTTGGACTCTGCAGTTATACAGTCTCCACGTTGTGACTGAGTTGCTGCGGTTTCTTCCACTTTTCAGTAATATCATTGGTGATCATGGAATATTCAGGAGGGAAAAAGTGAGATAAAAATCAAGTCGATAGATATGGGATAGATGATATTAGATAGATGTGGGATAGATAGATATGAGATAGATGATATTAGATAGATGTGGGATAGATAGATATGATATAGATGATAGATAGATAGATAGATGTGGTAGGTAGATGGATAAATCTTGGATGCAGAGCTATCTGGTACCCAACCACCTCATTCTGATAGTAAAGATAGCAGTACCTTTTTCCTGGCGTTTCTATGCTCAGAACAATCTTATAAGTAGTGTTGAAGGAAATACAACGTGACAGGCCAGGTGCGATCAAGCCTGCTTTGTTAGCTTTCTCTTGGTGCCCCACCGATAACCTCCTAGATGACCTTGTAAGATCATCATCCCCAGGGAATTCACGCTGATTTAGTTTTCATAATGGCATTTCCGAAGCCGTTAGACCTCAGAGCCGCAGAATTTCTGTTTCCTTAGCCGTCCTGTAGGGTGTGAGCTGATGCTGTGTAATAGGGCATTGGTCTCACTGACCAAAGTATCCCGACTCTTCCTTATAGGCTCCATGACCAGAACAAACACAGGTCTTCAATACATCAGCATGGATTTCTATGCCTACAGCTTGTACATCTTGGTCAGGAACCTCTCATTAATTTTATAATTAACTGTACAATATTAATTCCTCAGCCTGTCTGTTGGTTCCTGTTATACTGTGCATTCCCTTCAATGTATTGCTGTCTCCTGCAGCCACAAAACAGTTCGACTCGAATAATAGTCTGTGTTGTTCTGGAAGTTGTAATTTTGCAGCAGCTGGAAAGTAACAGGTTGGAGATCAGTGTCCTAGGGTTATATCCAATAAAGTATGTTATGGGACCCCTTGTGATTCCAAGATCAGAGCTTTGGAGCCCAAATAATGCCACTCTGTAGCCCTGTCTTGAGTGCAGCAGAGGTGCCCTAGCTAGACCTTAGCTCTATTCATTGTTTTGGGGACTGCCCAAAGTTGCCAAATGTTGTACACTTTCTCCAGCAATGCCATGGACAATAAATTGAGTTTTGACCAAGCACGTGCACTTTCCCTCTATTGAGGATGGTACTGCAGAGTCCCGATCTCAGGATCACAAGGGGTCTTATTGGTTGGGCCCCCCAATGATCAGCAAGTTATCCCCTAAAATATGCATAGAGCAGGGTTGGGCAATTAATTTTCCTGAGGGGTCGCATGAGAGACTCTGACTGTTGTGGAGTGCCAAACCAATAGGCTGAAATTAATTCTTCTCAATATTACTATTGATATTTTATAATTATTATATTATTGATAATTATATTAATATTCATTTTATCACTTAATATTGAGCAGAATTAAGTATGCTGACATCCCCCTATATATCGTTTGACCCCGTGTACAGCCCCTTCTGTATATCGTATGAGCTGTCCCACAGCCCCTTTATATACTGTAAAAGCCCCACACCAGCCTCCCCCATAGGCGGCATGAGCCCCACACCAGCCTCCCCCATAGGCGGCATGAGCCCCACACCAGCCTCCCCCATAGGCGGCATGAGCCCCACACCAGCCTCCCCCATAGGCGGCATGAGCCCCACACCAGCCTTCCCCATAGGCGGCATGAGCCCCACACCAGCCTTCCCCATAGGCAGCATGAGCCCCACACCAGCCTCCCCCATAGGCGGCATGAGCCCCACACAGCCTCCCTATATACATTGCATGAGCCCCAAACCACCTCCCTATATACACTGCATGACCCCAACACAGCCTCCCTATATACACTGCATGAACCCCCCATACAGCCTCCCCATATATACTGCATGAGCCCCACACAGCCTCCCCATATATACTGCATGAGCTCCACACAGCCTCCCTATATACACTGCATGAGCTCCACACAGCCTCCCTATATACACTTCTTGAGGCCCACACAGTCTCCCTATATACACTTCATGAGGCCCACACAGTCTCCCTATATACACTGCATAAGGTCCCCATAGCCTCCCCAAGTGCAGCATGACACCTCCATAGCTTCACAATGTGCAGCATGTCACCCCCATATGCAGCATCATGTGCAGCATGTCACCCCCATACATATGCAACACCATGTGCAGCATGTCACCCCCATACATATGCAGCATCGTGTGCAGCATGTCACCCCCCCATAGACTCCCCATGCCCACCATCCCATACACATGGGAAAAAAAAGACCACCACTTACTCACCTCGGTTCTGTTACCCAGGGCTCTGCCTCTCTCTCTGCCTCCAGTGCGCTGACTCTACGCAGTACACAGCTGATGCGATGAAATTACGTCATTGCGTCAGCTGTTTCACACGCTGATTGGTGGAGGAAGTGGCCAGAGGCCCCCACCTCCACCAATGCAGTCAGTGCCTATGGAGACAATGGAGATGGTGAGCAGGCGGGCACAGTGCGGACCGTGGGCCTCTGTTTTCCAGACCTTTGCCCAGGTCTGGCATAGAGTATAACTTGTTATTTTGGGAATAACCCTTTAAATCTTTCTAATGATAAATGTGTATCAGTTTTAAATCGATCCAAAAATATGAAAAACAATAGCAAAATTATGAAATGTTGATGTGTTAGATGAAGTGAATTTTACTATTTCTGCTTTAATTTTCTGAGTTTACATACCCCAACAGAATTTTTGCTTTCTTGGCCTTTTTACAGAGAATATGAATGATGACATCAAAACTTTTTCTCCACTCATGGCTAGTGGTTGGGTGAAACCATTTATTGTCAAACTACTGTGTTTTCTCTTTTTAAATTATAATGACAACCCAAAACACCCAAATGACCCTGATCAATAGTTTACATACCCTGGTGATATTAACTTTATAACATGCACAGAAGTTGACACAAATGTGTTTGGCTACTAAAGGTAACATCCTCACCTGTGACCTGTTTGCTTGTAATCAGTGTGTGCATAAAAACTGAGTGAGTTTCTGGGATCCAGACAGACTCTTGCATCTTTCATCCAGCCACTGATGTGTCTGAATTGTGAGTCATGGGGAACGCAAAAGAATTGTCAACGGATCTACGGGAAAAGGTAGTTGAACTGTAGAAAACTATACTGTAGTTGCCCATAGGATATGTCATCCACTTGCCCAAGTAAGTCACAATAACATGTATGGGTATAACATCCTTTTCTTGTAAGCACCACTTATTTGTACCATATAAATGAGATCATGTATATACTATTCATCCTATGGGCAACTATAGTCATTTTGCTATTCGGTCAGATTAATATTGAGGATCTGTATGTACATATTACCTTGTATATCAATAAGAGTTGCAATTTTTTGGTTTTGTATTTCACAATGGATGGAAATATGTATGCTCTGTATAATGCTTACTATCATAAGCCAATATGTATGTTATACATTTTCTTTTTTCTTGTTCTGAGGTTCAATAAACGAATTAAAAAAAATATATTGAGGATCTGAGAGGCCAGTAGTACCTTTTTAACAACCCCCCCCTTTTATGTTCATTGGTTATAGGGCACTTCCTTCACTGTGGTACCCCTTTGTTTTTTTGTTTGACTAATTTGGCTTTTTACAATTTTACCTAATAAAGGTTAAGTTTTAATATCCACCTTGCTACACACATAATCCCTTAATTAGCCCCTATGGTAAATCCTGGCCCCGTGTGTCAAATTCCTGGCTCCAGCCGTATGTTCTCCCATCCTGCACTCATGAGTATCTATTCTGCCCCTTTGTGATGTCCCATGATCCTGCCCCATCTGTCTCCATCGTATTTATCCTGCCCCATGATCTTGCCCCATCTGTCTCCATCTTATCAATCAATCAAATTTATTATCGCCAAGTACATATTACATATATACAAGGAATTCTTATCCATCCTGCCCCATCTCTCTCCAATCCTGCCCCATCTGTATCCATCCTGCCCCATGATCCTGCCCCCTCCTTGCTCCATTCTGCCCCCTCCATGCTCCATTGTGCCCCCTCCGTGCTCCATTCTGTCACCCCGTGCTCCATTCTGCCCCCTCCTTGCTCCGTTCTGCCGCCCCGTGCTCCGTTCTGCCGCCCCGTGCTCCGTTCTGCCGCCCCGTGCTCCGTTCTGCCGCCCCGTGCTCCGTTCTGCTGCCCCGTGCTTCCCTCTGCCCCCTCCGTGCTCCATTCTGCCCCCTCCGTGCTCCATTCTGCACCCTGCTCCATTCTGTCGCACTGTGCTCCATTCTGCCCTGTGGCAAATTTTAGGCCACGCCCTTGACCACACCCATTTCCACGCCCCAATTGAACCCATTTAGCACTTCTGATCACACTGACTGGTACTGAGGGCACAGTGGCTGGTACTATGGGCACACTGACTGGTACTGAGGAAAAGAAAGACCAGAGGGAGAAAAAAGAACAGAGAGAAAGAAAGAGACCAGAGAGCGAAAGAATGAGAGAGAAAGGAAGAACACAGAGAGAGAGAGAGAGAGAAAGAAACAGAGGAAAGAAAGAACAGCAAGAAAGAACAGAGAGAATGGGGAAAGAGAGAAAGAAAGCAGAGAGAGAAAGAAAGAACAGAGCGAGGGAAAAAAAGAGGGGGGAGAGAGAACAGAGAAGAGAGAAAGGGGAAAGAAAGAGCAGAGAGAAAAAAAGGAGAAAGAAAGAACAGAGAGACAAAGAAAGAAAGGGGAAAGAAAGATTAGAGAGGGAAAGAAAGAACAGAGAGAGAGAGATTCTATAAAGATACTATAGCAACCCGGCTCCCATTGTAATGCCCACCTGAGCCTCCTGGTTCAGGACATATCATGATCCGCTCACATGGCCAGCATCCCTGATTCCAAGGCGATCTCGCTGTCTGCGCTGTAGGAGGAGGACACGGTGATGGATCTGAAGCATTCCCTAAAGTGCCTCCATGGTTCCGTCACAATCTCCTCTCGAAATTACCTAATTTCCAGTCAGTTTCCAGCACGTCACTTACGGTGGAATGTCACGTGCGAATTTTAAAGTGCTCCTCGGGGCTCCGCTGTGTACTCTTGTGTCCGCAGGAAAAGTAAACTCCCGGCCGGGACAGCGGGGCAGACTTAAAATCGGGACTGTCCCGCTGGATCTGGGACAGTTGGGAGGTATGAATGCTCCATACACCTCTTACTCATGCGGCTCCGTTCCGTACACCTCGTACTCATGTGGCTCCGCTCTGTACACCCCATATACACACGGCTCTGCTCCTTACAAGGCTCAGCTCCGTACACACGGCTCCTTTTCGTACACCCCGTACACATGCGGCTCCGCTCCATACACCCCGTACATGCGGCTCCACTCCATACACCCCATACACACGTGGCTCCGCTCCATACACCCCGTACACACGTGGCTCCGCTCCATACACCCCATACACACGCGGCTCCTCTCCGCACTCCTCGTACACACAGCTCCGCTTTATACACCTTGTACACACATGGCTCAGCTCCGTACACCTCGTACACACACGTGGCTCCGCACACCTCGTACACACACGGCTTCTCTCCGCACACCTTGTACACACGGCTCTGCTCCGTACACCTCGTACACACGGCTCTGCTCCATCCACCTTGTACACACAGCTCTGCTACATCCCCTCCTGACCCCACACATAAACTTCCCCTCTTCCAGCACCATGACAACCAGCACAGCAGAGTCCTGCATATACACTGAGGCCCCTGATCATGTGACGCTTGACTCCTCCCCTCCTGTGACCTTGTCACAGGTCCTGTGTACAAAATATATACAGAAGAAAATCATAACAGGTCCTCATACAAATAATATACAATGTTGTACAAACATTGATTAATAATCTTGATGTAGATCACAGGTACCGTATATACTCGAGTATAAGTCGAGTTTTTCAGCCCCCTTTTGGGGCTGAAAAAGACCCCCCTCGACTTATATTCGGGTCACGGTGCCAACTTACCTGGTCCCCGTCGTCTCCGCGGTCCCAGTCGTCTCCGCGGTCCCCGGTAGCGTCCTGGCGGCGGCAGCGGGTGATGATATGGCCGTGGCGGCATTCAAAATCTCTGCGCGCCGCTCTCTCCCGTCCTCCGGCAGTGACATGCAGGGGGCTCGATGACGTGGAAAGCACGCGCCCTCTGCCTGAGTCACTGAAGAGCCGGCGACGCTCAGGAGCAGCTGTCATCAACGTAGGTGAGTATATAGTGTTTTTTTTTTTTAAATTCCAGCAGGGGCAGCGGCAGCAACATGATAGGATTACCAGTAATCCTATCACTTTGGGGGCAGCATTACGGTATTTGGGCCACCATTCACTGTGCAGCATTTTGGGGGCATACTGTATGTTGTGCAGCATTATTTGGGCCACCATTCACTGTGCAGCATTTTGGGGGCGTACTGTATGTTGTGCAGCATTATTTGGGACACCATTCACTGTGCAGCATTTTGGGGGCATACTGTATGTTGTGCAGCATTAAATTTACCAGTATCTTCGGCAATTCCCACCCTAGACTTATACTCGAGTCAATAAGTTTTCCCAGGTTTTTCAGGCAAATTTAGGGAGGTCGACTTATACTCGGATCGACTTATACTCGAGTATATACTGTAATATAATCATATAGTGGTATCTGCATTGTATACAGAGCAATGTATATCACAATATTGAGAGAGGAGAACCAGGTGAAAAGGAAAAACAAAGTTAAAATATAATTGAAATAAAAGAGAGAGGGGACATACCCGACTGCTATCGCGAAATACTAATCCGGTACCCAAGTAAGAATTCCTATGGAGATCTATGGTGAATCAGGTGAATGGTTATGGTGGTAAAATATCAACTGGTAGTGATATCAATAGGTGAATGTTGTGGTCATATCTACTTCAGAATGTCATGTTGATCTAAATGGTATCTCCTATTATTATAAGAGTAGATAAAGTGATTTAAATGCCTGGGAAAAGATAAAAAACAGAAAAAAAAAAAATAAAAATTGTGTAATGATTTATTTTTATCTCGCAAGGATGAGTAAAAAATGAGTGTATATAGTCAGATTTTATACCTTGCAAAAGGGAATATATAGCCATACATAAGGAGATGTATAGATCTCCTTGGAGATATCATGGACGCTTGATCTGTTTAGAACTAGTGCTGTATAGTCCAGGAGGTAAATGGGTCCATATGAGGCTGAGGCACAAGAGGAAAAAAAACATGTATGTTCAGCAATAAAAGAACCTCTACCAAGCCCTCTAATTAAGTGGAAAGGGGACTCTCCTGGAAAAGCGTACCTGGTTTAAATATGGAAGCGGCATGCACTGGTGGGACGCGGTATTCCCCCGCTCGTCAGCTGGCCACGTGTGCCCATGCCAGTGATCCTAAATAATGTGGAGGCGGGACAGCGTCCGCGCTCACCGGAAGTGGTGAACAGGAAGTGTCCGGCTCACTGTGTCAATCATGCAGAGCCCCGTGTCTTGTGTATAGGAGCTGCCGTGCTCCAATGACAACGGAAGAGAGTGTGTCATGTGGGAGGAGCTGAGTGAATTGGATTAATCTGAACCTTTGCATAGGGAGAGAGGAAAAAAAATGTATGTAAAAAAGAGAAGCCCTAGCGTTCTAAACAGTAATGTCCCTAATGATCAAAAGGGACAACTGTAGTATGGCAGTAGTGACAAAATGATGAAAAAATTAAGTGGCCAAATAAATGGGAAAAAATGGAAGAAAATGAAAAAAGGTGGAACCTAAAATAAGACTAATTGAAGGTGTAGGTCATGACCTGTGGCTGTGCAAGATTTCCTTTAATGAAAGCACTACAATTACTATACCCTCTTTTTCCTCTTTTTTTTCCTTTTTTTCTTTTTTTTCCTCCAGTGCCTCAGCCTCATATGGACCCATTTACCTCCTGGACTATACAGCACTAGTTCTAAACAGATCAAGCATCCATGATATCTCCAAGGAGATCTATACATCTCCTTATGTATGGCTATATATTCCCTTTTGCAAGGTATAAAATCTGACTATATCCACTCATTTTTTACTCACCCTTGCGAGATAAAAATAAATCATTACACAATTTTTATTTTTATTTTTTTTCTTTCTGTTTTTTATCTTTTCCCAGGCATTTAAATCACTTTATCTACTCTTATAATAATAGGAGATGCCATTTAGATCAACATGACATTCTGAAGTAGGTATGACCACAACATTCACCTATTGATATCACTACCAGTTGATATTTTACCACCATAACCATTCACCTGATTCACCATCTCCATAGGAATTCTTACTTGGGTACCGGATTAGTATTTCGTGATAGCAGTCGGGTATGTCCCCTCTCTCTTTTATTTCAATTATATTTTAACTTTTGTTTTTCCTTTTCACCTGGTTCTCCTCTCTCAATATTGTGATATACATTGCTCTGTATACAATGCAGATACGACAATATGATTATATTACCTGTGATCTACATCAAGATTATTAATCAATATGTTTGTACAACATTGTATATTATTTGTATGAGGACCTGTTATGATTTTCTTCTGTATATATTTTGTACTTTGATATAGCAGACTGAGGAAGGTCGATAATAGGCCGAAACGTTTCCAGGACTGCAGTAAATTATAAAATAAATCTAATTTGCAAAGGATTATTCAGTTGAGTGCCAAGTTACTTTATTATTCCCTTTGGTCTGGGTAACCTACTTGCGCACCCTGCGGTAGTGCCACGCTATATTTGACACTTGTCACAGGTCCTGTGTGCACAGAACAGCCATGTAAGAGCAACCCGAGCAGATACAGGAGAGGAGAATTTGCCGCCCCCTCTCTTCAGGTATAACAAGAGAACATAGAATGGCAGATTTGCAAAAATTTGCAAAAATTCTCTGCAGCCAAAAATATGGCAGTAATCAGCAAGTGCTGAACAACAAATACAGGGTATTTAGTCGATACGTTTTTTTGCAAAAAAAGTATACCAAGCTGCCTCACCAACGTCAAGGTAACCCATGTCGAAGCAGTCCCTATCTAATGTATTTAATACCTGAACATCTGAACAGTGTCTTGACATGAACAGGATTCAGACAGGCTTCTCCACAGTGTGGGCTTATGGTCTGAGACAGCTCTTTTGTACACCTCACACAGGAGAGGGGTGGGGTCTCCCAAACCATGCTAAGCATGGAAAAAATGGATTAAAAACACATGTGAAGTGCACAAATGTGAACACGTCGGTCAGACAGTGTTCACACCACCCATTAACTAAGATATAACAAGAGAACATAGAATGGCAGATTTGCAAAAATTTGCAAAAATTCTCTGCAGCCAAAAATATGGCAGTAATCAGCAAGTGCTGAACAACAAATACAGGGTATTTAGTCGATACGTTACTGACCGACGTGTTCACATTTGTGCACTTCACATGTGTTTTTAATCCATTTTTTCCTTGCTTAGCATGTTTGGGAGACCCCACCCCTCTCCTGTGTGAGGTGTACAAAAGAGCTGTCTCAGACCATAAGCCCACACTGTGGAGCAGCCTGTCTGAATCATGTTCATGTCAAGACACTGTTCAGATGTTCAGGTATTAAATACATTAGATAGGGACTGCTTCGACACGGGTTACCTTGACGTTGGTGAGGCAGCTTGGTATACTTTTTTTGCAAAAAAACGTATCGACTAAATACCCTGTATTTGTTGTTCAGCACTTGCTGATTACTGCCATATTTTTGGCTGCAGAGAATTTTTGCAAATTTTTGCAAATCTGCCATTCTATGTTCTATTGTTATATCTTAGTTAATGGGTGGTGTGAACACTGTCTGACCGACGTGTTCACATTTGTGCACTTCACATGTGTTTTTAATCCATTTTTTCCTTGCTTAGCATGGTTTGGGAGACCCCACCCCTCTCCTGTGTGAGGTGTACAAAAGAGCTGTCTCAGACCATAAGCCCACACTGTGGAGCAGCCTGTCTGAATCCTGTTCATGTCAAGACACTGTTCAGATGTTCAGGTATTAAATACATTAGATAGGGACTGCTTCGACACGGGTTACCTTGACGTTGGTGAGGCAGCTTGGTATACTTTTTTTGCATAAAAACGTATCGACTAAATACCCTGTATTTGTTGTTCAGCACTTGCTGATTACTGCCATATTTTTGGCTGCAGAGAATTTTTGCAAATCTGCCATTCTATGTTCTCTTGTTATATCTTAGCTAATGGGTGGTGTGAACACTGTCTGACCGACGTGTTCACATTTGTGCACTTCACATGTGTTTTTAACCCCTCTCTTCAGGGATGCACTGCCGCCTGAGGCAGAGTGCTCAACTTGCCTCATGGTAGGTGCGTCCCTGGATGTAAAGTTTGGGCACCCTTGAAGATTTGTGTGCTTAGATAACTTTGACCAAGTTTTCAGGTCTTAATTAGCCTGTTAGGATTATGGCTTTCTCACTATCATCGTTAGGAAAGGGGGGTGATGCAAATTTTCCAGTTTTATAAAAGCTCAACCTCCTCTTGTGCAAAAAAACAGCAGCCATGGGATCTTCTAAGCACGAAAAGGCTATAAGAAGATATCAAAGCATTTTCAAGTTGCCCTTTCCTCAGGTCAAAATGTAATTAAGAAATGACAGTTTACAGGAACAGTGGAGGTCAAGATAAGGTCTGGAAGACCAAGCAAAATTTCAGCTAGAACTGCTTATAGGATTGCTAAAGAGGCAAATCAGAACCCCTGCTTGACTGCAAAAGACCTTCAGAAAGAGTTCGCAAACTCTGACATTGCGGTAAATTATTCAACTGTTCAGAGGCACCTGCACAAATATGGCCTTCATTGAAGAGTCATCAGAAGAAAACCTCTCCTGCATCCTCACCATAAAATTTAGTGTCAGAAGTATGCAAAAGAACATCTAAACAAGTCTTATGCATGTTGGAAACAAGTTCTGTGGACCGATGAGGTTAAAATAGTACTCTTTGGCCACTATGATCACAGGTGGCACAGAATTTCAGGAAAAGAACATCTTGCCGACCATTAAGCTTGGGGGTGGATCAATCTTGCTTTGGGGTTGTGTTGCCGCCAATGGCACGGGGAACATTTCACAGGTAGAGGGAAAAATGGATTCAATGAAATTTCAACAAATTCTTGATGTAAACATAACACCATCTGTAAAAAAGCTGAAGTTGAAATGAGGATGGCTTCTACAAATGGATAAGGATCTTAAACACACGTCAGAATCCACAATAGACGACCTCAAAAGGTACAATCTGAAGGTTTTACAATGGCCCAAACAGTCCCTTGATCTGAACATCATTGAAAATACGAGTATGTGCCTAGATCTCAAAATAGCAGTGCATGTAAGACGACCCAGGAATCTCACATAACTGGAAGAATTTTCCGAGGAAGAATGGATGAAAATCCCTCAAACAAGAATTGAAAGACTCTTGTTTGTCTCCAAAAAAATGTTTACGATCTGTGATATTGAAAGGGGCTGCTACTACAACCCCTTGCAAAAATTATGGAATCACTGGCCTTGGAGGATGTTCATTCAATTGTTTAATTTTGTAGAAAAAAAGCAGATCACAGACATGGCACAAAATTAAAGTCAATTCAAATGGCAACTTTCTAGCTTTAAGAAACAGTAAAAGAAAGCAAGAACTGAAAATGTGGCAGTCAGTAATGGTTATGTTTTTAAGCCAAGCATAGGGAAAAAATTATGGAATCACTCAATTCTGAGGAAAAAATTATGGAATCTCGAAAAACACTCCAATACATCACTAGTATTTTGTTGCACCACCGCTGGCTTTTCTAACAGCTTGCAGTCTCTGGGGCATGGACTTACTGAGTGTCACACAGCACTCTTCATCAATCTGGCTCCAACTTTCTCTGATGGCTGTTGCCAGAGCAGCTTTGCAGGTTGGAGCCTTGTCATGGACCATTTTCTTCAACTTCCACCAAAGATTTTCAATTAGATTGAGGTCCGGACTATTTGCAGGCCATGACATTGACCTTATTTGTCTTTTTTCAAGGAATGTTTTCACAGTTTTTGCTCTATGGCAGGATGCATCATCATCTTGAAAAATGATTTCATCATCCCTAAGCATCCTTTAAATTGATGGGATAAGAAAAGTATCCAAAATATCAACATAAACTTGTGCATTTATTGAAGATATAATGACAGCCATGTCCCCAGTGCCTTTACCTGACATGCAGCCCTATATCATTAATGACTGTGGAAATCTGCATGTTCTCTTCAAGCAGTCATCTTTATAAATCTCATTGGAACGACACCAAACAAAAGTTCCAGCATCATCACCTTGCCCAATGCAGATTCACGATTCATCGCTGAATATGACTTTCATCCAGTCATCCACAGTCCACGATTGCTTTTCCTTAGCCCATTGTAACCTTGTTTTTTTCTGTTTAGGTGTTAATGATGGCTTTCGTTTAGCTTTTCTGTATGTAAATCCCATTTCCTTTAGGCGGTTTCTTACAGTTCGGTCACAGGCGTTGACTCCAGTTTCCTCCCATGCGTTCCTCAATTGATTTGTTGTGCATTTCCTGTTTTGGAGACACATTGCTTTAAGTTTCCTGTCTTTACGTTTGGTGTCTTCCTTGGTCTATCAGTATGTTTGCCTTTAACAACCTTCCCATGTTGTTTGTATTTTGTCCAGATTTTAGACACCGCTGACTGTGAACAAACAACATCTTTTGCAACATTGCGTGATGTTTTACCCTCTTTTAAGAGTTTGATAATCCTCTCCTTTGTTTCAATTGACATCTCTCGTGTTGGAGCCATGATTCATGTCAGTCCACTTGGTGCAACAGCTCTCCAAGGTGTGCTTACTCCTTTTTAGATGCAGACTAACAAGCAGATCTAATTTGATGCAGTTTTGGGAATGAAAACTTACAGGGTGATTCCATAATTTTTTTCTCAGAATTTAATGATTCCATAATTTTTTCCCTATGCTTGGTTTTAAAAAAAAAAGTAACCATTACGGACTACCACATTTTTTTTGTTCTTGGTTTTTTTAGTGTTTCTTAAAGCCAGAAAGTTGCCATTTGAATTGACTTTAGTTTTGTGCCATGTCTGTGATCTGCTTTTTTATACAAAATTAAGCAACTGAATGAACATCCTCCAAGGCCGGTGATTCCATAATTTTTGTCAGGGGTTGTAGATACTAACCATGCAGGGTGCCCATTTTCCTTTTTTAGTTTTTAAAATGTAAAAGATAATATATACGGTGTGTGTGTATATATATATATATATATATATATATATATATATATATATATATATACAGTGCCTACAAGTAGTATTCAACCCCCTGCAGATTTAGCAGGTTTACACATTCAGAATTAACTTGGCATTGTGACATATGGACTGTAGATCAGCCTGGAAGTGTGAAATGCACTGCAGCAAAAAAGAATGTTATTTCTTTGTTTAATTTTTTTTTAAATTGTGAAAAGTTTATTCAGAGGGTCATTTATTATTCAACCCCTCAAACCACCAGAATTCTGTTTGGTTCCCCTAAAGTATTAAGAAGTATTTCAGGCACAAAGAACAATGAGCTTCACATGTTTGGATTAATTATCTCTTTTTCCAGCCTTTTCTGACTATTTAAGACCCTCCCCAAACTTGTGAACAGCACTCATACATGGTCAACATGGGAAAGACAAAGGAGCATTCCAAGGCCATCAGAGACAAGATCGTGGAGGGTCACAAGGCTGACAAGGGGTACAAAACCCTTTCCAAGGAGTTGGGCCTACCTGTCTCCACTGTTGGGAGCATCATCCGGAAGTGGAAGGCTTATGGAACTACTGTTAGCCTTCCACGGCCTGGACCGCCTTTGAAAGTTTCCTCCCGTGCCGAGGCCAGGCTTGTCCGAAGAGTCAAGGCTAACCCAAGGACAACAAGGAAGGAGCTCCGGGAAGATCTCATGGCAGTGGGGACATTGGTTTCAGTCAGTACCATAAGTAACGTACTCCACCGCAATGGTCTCCGTTCCAGACGAGCCCATAAGGTACCTTTACTTTCAAAGCGTCATGTCAAGGCTCGTCTACAGTTTGCTCATGATCACTTGGAGGACTCTGAGACAGACTGGTTCAAGGTTCTCTGGTCTGATGAGACCAAGATCGAGATCTTTGGTGCCAACCACACACGTGACGTTTGGAGACTGAATGGCACTGCATACGACCCCAAGAATACCATCCCTACAGTCAAGCATGGTGGTGGCAGCATCATGCTGTGGGGCTGTTTCTCAGCCAAGGGGCCTGGCCATCTGGTCCGCATCCATGGGAAGATGGATAGCACGGCCTACCTGGAGATTTTGGCCAAGAACCTCCGCTCCTCCATCAAGGATCTTAAGATGGGTCGTCATTTCATCTTCCAACAAGACAACGACCCAAAGCACACAGCCAAGAAAACCAAGGCCTGGTTCAAGAGGCAAAAAATCAAGGTGTTGGAGTGGCCTAGTCAGTCTCCTGACCTTAACCCAATTGAAAACTTGTGGAAGGAGCTCAAGATTAAAGTCCACATGAGACACCCAAAGAACCTAGATAACTTGGAGAAGATCTGCATGGAGGAGTGGGCCAAGATAACTCCAGAGACCTGTGCCGGCCTGATCAGGTCTTATAAAAGACGATTATTAGCTGTAATTGCAAACAAGGGTTATTCCACAAAATATTAAACCTAGGGGTTGAATAATAATTGACCCACACTTTTATGTTTAAAATTTATTAAAATTTAACTGAGCAACATAACTTTTTGGTTTGTAAGATTTATGCATCTGTTAATAAATCCTGCTCTTGTGTGAAGTTTGAAGGCTCTAACTTATTTGCATCTTATCAAACCTGCTAAATCTGCAGGGGGTTGAATACTACTTGTAGGCACTGTGTATATATATATATATATATATATATATATATATTAGAAAATGTCATCTTTAACTTTAGGACTTTTAGATATCCTTTCATCTTCAACCTGCTTAACTGTTCACGATAGCAGGAATTTTGACCAGGGGTGCCCAAACTTTTACATGCAACTGTGATTGCAGTAAAGGGGGTTTGCAGCAAATTAATTACTTTAACTTTTTCTTGCTTTTAACATAAGATTTCACTGGCTGTTTTTTTTTTTTTTTTTTTAAATGTCCTTTAATCCCAGAGTTGCTTTGACCTGAGACTAAGGTTCACTTGCAAATCCATAAGTTAAAAAAAAAGGGTAAAACCACAAATCCCCCGAAGAATGCGTGTGTAGTGGCCCTTTCTTTTCCACACACAGTATAATGTGAATGTAAGCCATGCCTGAGTAATCAAAGTGTGGAGCAAAGAATGGGTTAACATGCTGCAGGTCTGGTGGCGGTCCCTGTATTAACTCTGTAATTAATTTAAGATTTAGCAACAATCTGAAATGTTCAATTCCACTTGGCTGTGTTTTGGTAGTAGCGGTATTTATTTTACTACTTAGCAGTGAGTGCGGCATATATTGCTTTGCTTTTCACAGAGCAGCACAAAGCTTTCAAAGACCTGGATAAATCGTTCCTCCAGTGGAGAGAAAGCTGCTGTTTTGTTTTCCTCTTCATCTTCTGGCAATTAAACCTGTAACTTCATTTTACAGATTTTTAACAGGGACGGGAGAACAGGGATCCTCAGGACAACACAGCAGAATGCAACCTTGCGCCTTTGATGTTAATTGGAAAACATTGATTGAAAGACCGTCTCTGCCCTGCTGATAATTGGGACAGATTGAGATATGATCACTAGATCTCTGGATAAGGAAAGCAGCTTTTGGCCATCTAATTGCAATATAAGGAGACCGAGCGTTGTCTCTAGCTGTCTCTTTATTGCTAAAAGAACTTTCTTTTCTGATAGCTTGTTTGGATTACTGTCCTGTTGTAATATACAGATATATGAGTGACGGGCTGTAATATGCAGATATGTGAGTGACGGGCTGTAATATGCAGATATAGGAGTGACGGGCTGTAATATGCAGATATGTGAGTGACGGGCTGTAATATGCAGATATATGCGTGACGGGCTGTAATATGCAGATATGTGAGTGACGGGCTGTAATATGCAGGTATGTGAGTGACGGGCTGTAATATGCAGATATATGCGTGACGGGCTGTAATATGCAGATATGTGAGTGACGGGCTGTAATATGCAGATATTTGCGTGACGGGCTGTAATATGCAGATATGTGAGTGACGGGCTGTAATATGCAGATATGTGAGTGACGGGCTGTAATATGCAGATATGTGAGTGACGGGCTGTAATATGCAGATATATGAGTGACGGGCTGTAATATGCAGATATGTGAGTGACAGGCTGTAATATGCAGATATATGAGTGACGGGCTGTAATATGCAGATATGTGAGTGACGGGCTGTAATATGCAGATATATGCGTGACGGGCTGTAATATGCAGATATGTGAGTGACGGGCTGTAATATGCAGGTATGTGAGTGACGGGCTGTAATATGCAGATATATGCGTGACGGGCTGTAATATGCAGATATGTGAGTGACGGGCTGTAATATGCAGATATTTGCGTGACGGGCTGTAATATGCAGATATGTGAGTGACGGGCTGTAATATGCAGATATGTGAGTGACGGGCTGTAATATGCAGGTGTGTGAGTGACGGGATGTAATATGCAGATATATGCGTGACGGACTGTAATATGCAGATATATGAGTGACGGGCTGTAATATGCAGATATATGAGTGACGGGCTGTAATATGCAGATATATGAGTGAAGGGGCTGTAATATGCAGATATATGCGTGACGGGCTGTAATATGCAGATGCGTGACAGGCTGTAATATGCAGATATGTGAGTGACGGGCTGTAATATGCAGATATAGGAGTGACGGGCTGTAATATGCAGATGCGTGACGGGCTGTAATATGCAGATATGTGAGTGACGGGCTGTAATATGCAGATGAGTGACGGGCTGTAATATGCAGATATGTGAGTGACGGGCTGTAATATGCAGATATAGGAGTGACGGGCTGTAATATGCAGATGAGTGACGGGCTGTAATATGCAGATATGTGAGTGACGGGCTGTAATATGCAGATATATGCGTGACGGGCTGTAATATGCAGATATGTGAGTGACGGGCTGTAATATGCAGGTATGTGAGTGACGGGCTGTAAATGCAGATATGTGAGTGACGGGCTGTAATATGCAGATATGTGAGTGACAGGCTGTAATATGCAGATATGTGAGTGACGGGCTGTAATATGCAGATATGAGTGACGGGCTGTAATATGCAGATATGTGAGTGACGGGCTGTAATATGCAGATATATGCGTGACGGGCTGTAATATGCAGATATATGCGTGACGGGCTGTAATATGCAGATATGAGTGATGGGCTGTAATATGCAGATATGTGAGTGACGGGCTATAATATGCAGATATATGAGTGACGGGCTGTAATATGCAGATATATGAGTGACGGGCTGTAATATGCAGATATATGAGTGACGGGCTGTAATATGCAGATATGAGTGACGGGCTATAATATGCAGATATGAGTGACGGGCTGTAATATGCAGATATATGAGTGACGGGCTGTAATATGCAGATATGAGTGACGGGCTGTAATATGCAGATATGAGTGACGGGCTGTAATATGCAGATATGAGTGACGGGCTGTAATATGCAGATATGAGTGACGGGCTGTAATATGCAGATATATGAGTGACGGGCTGTAATATGCAGATATGAGTGACGGGCTGTAATATGCAGATATGAGTGACGGGCTGTAATATGCAGATATGAGTGACGGGCTGTAATATGCAGATATGAGTGACGGGCTGTAATATGCAGATATATGCGTGACGGGCTGTAATATGTAGATATATAAATGATGGGCTGTAATATGCAGATATGAGTGACGGGCTGTAATATGCAGATATATGCGTGACGGGCTGTAATATGCAGATATATGCGTGACGGGCTGTAATATGCAGATATATGCGTGACGGGCTGTAATATGCAGATATATGCGTGACGGGCTGTAATATGCAGATATATGCGTGACGGGCTGTAATATGCAGATATATGCGTGACGGGCTGTAATATGCAGATATATAAATGATGGGCTGTAATATGCAGATATGAGTGACGGGCTGTAATATGCAGATATATGCGTGACGGGCTGTAATATGCAGATATATGCGTGACGGGCTGTAATATGCAGATATGTGAGTGACGGGCTGTAATATGCAGATATATGCGTGACGGGCTGTAATATGCAGATATATGCGTGACGGGCTGTAATATGCAGATATATAAATGGTGGTCTGTAATATGCAGATATGAGTGACAGGCTGTAATATGCAGATTTAGGAGTGACGGGCTGTAATATGCAGATATAGGAGTGACGGGCTGTAATATGCAGATATAGGAGTGATGTGCTGTAATTTCATGCAGTTTTATACACCAAAGGAAACAAAATTATCAATTTTTTTTCAGTATTCTGGCGCTTCTAGATTTATTTTTTAGGCCACCATACACATTAGACTAAAGTCAGCCGAACCCAGCGGGAATAATAATAAGCTTTATTTTTATATAGCGTTAGCATATTCTGCAGCACTTTACAGTTTGCACACATTATCATCACTGTCCCTGATGGGGCTCACAATCTAGATTCCCTATCAGTATGTCTTTGGAGTGTGGGAGGAAATCTGAGTACCTGGAGGAAACCCACGCAAACACAGGGAGAACATACAAACTCCTTGCAGATGTTGTCATGGGTGGGATTTGAACCCAGAACCTCAGCTAACCACTGATCCACTGTGCTGACCATGGAATGGCCAATAGTCTTATGTGTATGAGTAAGGATGGAAGTATCCGGCCTGTTGGATTTCCAGCGGATCCATTTGTTCTCTGTGACTATAATCCACTACTAGAGAAGTCTCCCATAGAAGACAGCGGAGCGCTCAGCCAAGCCAAGTGTGCATGGGTGAGTCGGGAGAGACGGCTGACGGCTGTCTAGTGTCTATAGAGGCTTTAAGTTTGACAACGGTTAGGGCTCGTGCAGATGACCACAGTTTCGGTCAAGTGCGATCTATCAAAACATTGTATCACACTCAAATCAATGAGGTTATGCACATATCTGATTTTATTTATTTATTTTTTTTGGACCAATCTTGATAGAGGAAAAAAATTGCAGAATGCACGATTTGCCTCCAAAATTCGAATTGCGCTCAGCCATTGAAATCTATGGGTCCGTGAATGAAATAAGGCTGCACTCGGATGACATCTGAGTATTATCCAGTTTTGAACCCAAACATTAGATCTAAAATACAGGCGATTTTAAAATACGATATCAACGTGTCAGGATCGCTGGTGAGTTGCTATGTGATCGCTGGTGAGCTGTCACACAGACAGCTTCACCAGCGATCAGCACCAGCGACGTCGAGCGCGCGGCGTCGCTGTGCTCGTTAGTTACCAGCGCGCTGATGCAGGGAGCTGGTAACTAACGTACACATCGGGTATCTAAGGGACGCACGTCCCTTGGATACCCGATGTGTACGTTAGTTACCAGCAGATCACTGGTCTCCCGCCTGTCACACGCAGCGATGCGTGCTGGCCAGCGGGAGACCAGCAACAAAAGAAATGTCCAGCGGTTTCCTACAGCGATCAGCGATACCGGCAGGGGGGCAGTCGCTGATCGCTGTCACACACAGCGATCTCGCTGGTGAGATCGCTGTTGTGTCACAAAACTTGTGACTCAGCAGCGATCTCGCTAGCAAGATCGCTATGTGTGACGGGGCCCTAAGTCACGCACCGACGAGCTGCTCTCCCCAAGTCTCTCTATGTTCAGTGAAAAACTGAAAGAAGCAGGAAGAAACGCTAGTTGTCACACGACTGCAAGTATGAAAATCGCATATGAGTGAAGTTGCTATGTGATGACTGCTGGAACCAGCAAATAGAGCTGAATCCTGAGAGTGAGCATATTATAATCTGTTAGGATTGTCATACTACTTGGCTTCATTTTATAATTAAAGGGCTTGTTCAGGTTTGAGATGAAAGTTTGCAGTCCCTCTATGTGACTTCAGGCTTCTAAATTCTCGCAGCGCAGACTGCATAAATTTTTTCCTCTTGCTACTCCTACTGTGAGCTCACCTATTCCTCCACTCGCCATACTGTGTCTGCACCCATTCCCCCACTCACTCCCTATACTGTGTCCCATATACATTCCCCCCATCCCACACCAAATCTTTCCCTGTTACAGTAACTCTTTGGGGTCTTCAGCTCCACTGGTCTGGAGCACTTGCCACCAATGTTCTTTGTGTCTCATCGCAATGGCAAGTGACGACAGCAGCGTGATCAGATGACCTGATCCCACTGCTGACATCGCCCTGACCCGGCGGTCAGAGCTTCAGTTGTATTCGCAGTAAGCGTGTCCCCCTGCCGGCAGCACCCGGGGAAGATGCCCCACCTGCCACTCCTAGGTACTCCCCTGAAGAGGTGTGCTTTCATTTTGGGGCAGGCAAGCTGCTGAACTATCGCACATACAATGAATGCCTGGAAGTGAAAAAAAGGAGGCCCAAGCATCTCCATTAGATTTTATTTTCCATCTCTCCTCCTGTTTTCCCTTTTATATATATGAATATATAATATGTAATGTGTGTATATATACACAAAGTCACAAGACAAACTAAATACATCTTATTTAACTTCTGTGGTTTTACGTATCGTGGCATAAAAAAAAAAATCCGGTCCTTAGAAAGGCTTAACGTTAAGTGAATACGGCCCCAGATACAAAACAACACATGGCAAATTACACCTGGTCATAATTTGTCAAAATTAAGACCAAAATGCAGTAGCAGCGTGTGAAAAATGTTGAATACTGTTTCCATATTAATTTAGAGAGTAAGTAATGGCCAGATTCTGCTAATCGAATGCCCTGGATTAATGGTTTATCACCAAGTGTGAACAACTATAAAAACAGTTTTGGCAGGATGCTGATCTGGAGACTTCAGGTGTGTTAACACTATGCAAAAGAGGAAAGACTTCAGCATTGATCATAGAGAATCAATTGTTGTTACCCAACTATCTGGAAAAAGTTTCCAAATCGTTCAGAGCCCATCATTCTACAATTAGAAAGATTACATGCATATACTGTATCTAACATTTACTGCCATTAACTCTTAGGAAACTTTTATTCTCAATACCCAGGTAATGATTGAAGCCCCCCCAGGTGAACAACTTGTCTTTTTTACATACATGGCCTTGTGTTTCTCACACATACAGTTTAGCTGAACTGAAAGTCCGACTCTGTTACACTTGTGTGCAGTGTGACAGACAGGAAAGCAGGAGCCGACATGTCCCAATTCCAGTAATCTGTCTCATGTGTCTTTTGTCCTTAATAGTTCATTTAGATTGGCCAATATCAGCCCATTAATGACCATTGACAAATTCGGAGGTGAACAAAACGACCCTCAAACCCTTCACAACATATGACGTATGTTTACGAGCAGCTATTGAGCTGCTCCAGGTCAACAGAGC
Source organism: Dendrobates tinctorius (assembly GCF_039654945.1). NCBI lineage: Eukaryota > Metazoa > Chordata > Amphibia > Anura > Dendrobatidae > Dendrobates > Dendrobates tinctorius. The sequence goes on from NW_027361872.1 coordinate 13,072,329, forward strand.
AGCTCTATCTCTTCCAGGATGCCCTGTTGACTGTTCGTGACTGCTGACTTCCTTCTGATTGACAGCCAACTCCCTGCAGTTAGGTAGTCACGCCCCGTCAACAGAGCAGAGCGGATGAGAAGCTGCTACTCTGAAAACATGACATCAGCAGATGCTAAAGCTGCCCACTCTTCTTGGCCAAAAGCCTCCAGTTCCTGTAAATTCCTGGGCTGTCTAGCATGAACTGTGCGCTTGAGATCTCCCCAGAGTGGCTCAATGATATTGAGGTCAGGAGACTGAGATGGCCACTCCAGAACTTTCACTTTGTTCTGCTGTAACCAATGACAGGTCGACTTGGCCTTGTGTTTTGGATCATTGTCATGTTGGAACGTCCACGTATGTCCCATGCGCAGCTAAGTTTTGGTGTTATTCATATTCTCTGAAAAAAGGCCAAGAAAACAAAAATTCTGCCAGGGTATGTAAACTTTTGAGCACAACTGTATTATGCACACAATACAGAAGTGGATCAGCAGGAAGAGGGAAAAGTTCCCGCTTTAAAAACTGCATCAAAAACTTCATGTATATTTCAGCCTAAGGCTTTGTTCACACTTTGCATTTTTGGTGAACAAAGCTAGCTGTATTAAACATGTACTGTAGACAAATGACACATATAATCAGCATGCAAACAAAAGCAGAGAAAAGCCAGCAAAACCTGCTTTTTGTAAGTAGCTTCTTTACTGCCAAGAGGGCAGGTTTTGCCTGCAGAAAAAAAAATGCATCGAAAACACTATGTGAACATAGCCTTAATCAGATTCTTGTTCTTTTTGAGTCAGACTTTGGAGACTTCAATTAACCCATTCTCAGTTTTTCAGGCTTATGAAAAAAATGTTATTCTTTTTTGGGGGGTGGTTGATATCCAAGTAGAACTATTTCAAGGTTTGCTGTCCCATTACTTGGGACTCTATGAATCCAGTTGATATCACTGAGTGTTATTAACCTTGTTAATAAAGTCCCCATGACCTTTCCGCGTTCCTTTAAAAGCTTGCATCTTCTGACTAGTCAGATAATGTAAGAAGCTGCCGGCTATGTTTTACTGAAATAACATAACAAGGTTAAAGGGATTTTATCATCATTATTAATGGTTCAAATTGCAAAGTGCTTGTAAAAACAATCAACTTTGCCATTTACTTGTTGGTAAAAAAAAAAAAATCTTCTCCATTCTCAAGAACTGAGAGGTGTCTAATGTTATTGTTTACTGTTCATTGCCTAGGTTACCGGCCACGTCTGCAGTGTATCCACAGTAATTCGTCTCCTAGGTCAAGGAACACAGTGCTTACAAGCTGTTCTCTATAGAGCTTGGAAACACTGCTCTGAAGCTGGTCTGATCATTGGATCCGGGCTGCTTCAGTGCCCCTGCGCTTCTCCAATGCTGCAGAGGCAAAGCACACAGCATCAGAGTGCCCAGAAGATGGGACAGCGATCCGACAAACTAAAGGCCCCGTTACACATAACGATGTCCCAGCGATCCCACCAACGATCCGACATGGATTGGATCGCTCGGACATAGTTAGGCTGGTCACTGGTGAGCTGTCACATAGACAGACCCTCCAGCGATCAGGACCAGCGAGCAAGCTGGTTTCTAATGTAAACATCGGGTTTCTAAGAGCCGCGCGGCTCTTGGATACCCGATGTTTACATTGGAAACCAGCGTCGCTGATCGCTGGTCTCTCGCTGCCACACGCAGCGATGCATGCTGGCCAGCGGGAGACCAGCGATCAAAAAATGGCCCAGGACAATAGTGCACGATCAGCGATACCCGGCAGGGGGGCCGGTCGCTGATCCCCGTCATACACTGCGATCTCGCTGGCGAGATCGCTGTGGCGTCACAAAATGAGCGATCTCGCTAGCGAGATCGCTGTGTATGACGGGGCCTTAAGTCAAGCAGGAGCTCACCACCCCAATAAACAGGAGGCCGGGGGAGGAATGCTTGCCTGGAAATCGACCCTTTAGCATTATCTATGCTTATATAGTTCATCAACAGCAAATCAGTGGAGTTCCGATGCCCAGCACCTCCGCGATTAGCTGATTGAAGAGGCTGCTGTGGTCTAGAAGTGACACATCTCCATTAATTGTGCAGTGGCCATGGATGATACTACAAAGTCTCTCCTATACATTATGTGGAGTTTCAATCAGCTGATTGGTGGGACTCGGACACCAACACATCCGGTATTGATTACCTATTCCATGTATACTATAAAAACAATATAAGCAGCAGATGACATCGGTTGATACGAAAGATATTCATAGAATAGAGATGTAGTCTGGCTCAGTGGTTAGCACTGTTTCTTTGCAGCAGTGGGATCCTGGGTTAAAATCCCACTAAGGACATAATCTGTAAGGAGTTTGTATGTTCTCCCTTGTTTTTGTGGGTTTCCTCCAGGATCTCTGGTTTCCTCTCACACGCCAAAGACATACTGATAGGGAATTTGGGTTGGGAGCCCCAAAGTGGACAGTGATAGCAATGTGGAAATCAATGGTGTTATCTAAACGAGAAAAGATAATAATGCTTATTTTTTTTAGGCATCAAAACTATGAATTAACACATGTGGAATTATATAATTAACAAAAAAGTGTGAAACAACTGAAAATATGTCTTATGTTCTAGGATCTTCAAAGTAGCCACCTTTTGCTTTGATTACTGCTTTGCACACGCTTGGCATTCTCTTGATGAGCTTCAAGAGGTAGTCACTGGAAATGGCCTTCCAACAGTCTTGAAGGAGTTCCCAGAGATGCTTAGCACTTGTTGGCCCTTTTGCCTTCACTCTGCGGTCCAGCTCTCCCCAAACCATCTCGATTGGATTCATGTTATGAGCTCTTTTTCTCCTTCACCTTTGATGTCCGATTAACTCCCTCTGCTGGTGAAAGGAGGTAGTGAAATTGATTTGGATGGGAAAAACCTGTCATCTGAACAGGTGGAGTGTGATTGGACATCCGGAATCTCTGAGTGGATATAAGGCCGCCGACGCCCTGCTGGGTTGCTGGTGATCCTCTCTGCTCTGATATCTGGCCTCCAGTTTAGTCCTGTCTACTAAAGCTAAGTTTTTGCTCTGCTATTGTTCCATGAGATTTTGTCTGTTTACTAAGTGTTTGTGTTCAGCCAGCCCTGGTTGGGACTGGCTGAACTCCATTTTTGTCTCTGATCAGTTGATCTCTTTGCTCTGTTTTCAGAATATACCTGAGTGCTGATTATAGTGATTTTGAAGTCTAGTGACTTCAGGGCCTTTTCTATCAGACGTGTTGGACATTATTTTTGGCAGGGTTTTTGCGTGATTGCAGACAGCTGCTTTTCTTTCCTGTCCTATCTAGTTAGTGAGGGCCCCATCGTTTGCTCAGCCTGTCTTTCTATATGTGTTTGTGTTTTCATCTGTTTTCACCGTCAATACATGTTGGGGGCTGTCTATTGCTTTGGGGTCTGCTCTGGGGCAGTTTAGATTTCCCCTTTCTTTCTTTAGGTTTATTTAGTTCTCCGGCTGTGAACGAGGTGTCTAGGACCACCGTAGGAACACCCCACGGCTACTGTTAGTTGTTGTGAATAGGATCGGGGTCTGCAATCCGCTAGCTACCAACCTCTCCGGTTTTTTGGACTTAGCTTGTATTTTTGTTTTTTCCTCCTCCAGTGACTCATTCATAACAGGTTCAGGTCTTGTGACTGTGGAGGCCAGGTCATCTGGTGTAGCACCCCATCACTCTCCTTCTTGGTCAAATAGCCCTTACACGGCCTGGAGGTGTGTTTGGGGTCATTGTCCTGTTTAAAAATAAATGATGGTCCAAATAAACGCAAACCGGATGGAATAGCATGTTGCTGCAAGATGCTGTGGTAGCCATGCTGGTTCAGTATGCCTTCAATTTTGAATAAATCCCCAACAGTGCCACCAGCAAAGCATCATCACACCACCTCCTCCATGCTTCACGGTGGGAACCAGGCATGTACAGTCCATCCGTTCACCTTTTCTGCATCGCACAAAGACACGGTGATTGGAACCAAAGATCTCAAATTTGGACTCATCAGACCAAAGCAGATTTCCACTGGTGTAATGTCCATTCCTTGTTTTCTTTAGCCCAAACAAGTCTCTTCTGCTTGTTGCCTGTCCTTAGCAGTGGTTTCCTAGCAGCTATTGTACCATGAAGGCCTGCTGCACAAAGTCTCCTCTTAACAGTTGTTATAGAGATGTGTCTGTTGCTAGAACTCTGTGTGGCACTGACCTGGTCTCTAATCTGAGCTGCTGTTAACCTGCGATTTCTGAGGCTTGTGACTCGGATGAACTTATCCTCCGCAGCAGAGGTGACTCTTGGTCTTCTTTTCCTGGGGCGGTCCTCATGTGAGCCAGTTTCTTTGTAGTGCTTGAAGGTTTTTGCCACTACACTTGGGGACACTTTCAATGTTTTACCAGATTTTTCGGACTGACTGACCTTCATTTCTTAAAGTAATGATGGCCACTCGTTTTTCTTTACTCTGCTTTTTTCTTGCCAAAATACAAATTCTAACAGTCTATTCAGTAGGACTATCAGCTGTGTATCCACCAGAATTCTGCACAGCACAACTGATGGTCCCAACCCCAATTATAAGGAAAGAAATCCCACTTATTAAACCTGACAGGGCACACCTGTGAAGTGAAAACCATTTCACTCTTGAAGCTCATCAACAGAATGCCAAGAGCGTGCAAAGCAGTAATCAAAGGAAAAGGTGGCTACTTTGAAGAACCTAGAATGACATATTTCCAGTTGTTTCACACTTTTTTGTTAATTATATAATTCCACATGTGTTAATTCATAGTTTTGATGCCTTCAGAGTGAATCTACAATTTTCATAGTCATGAAAATAAAGAAAACTCTTTGAATGAGAAGGTGTGTCCAAACTTTTGGTCTGTACTGTATATGTATATAATATGTATGTAATATTTCCCTCTCTGTTTATATGATTGAGCATGTATAAAAATCACATTGTCTGTCACACAGGGCCTTTCATATCTCGTCAAAGTAGACATCTGATGACTAGTTAATGTATTCTAACATCTACCAGGCGACGTCTCGGACTCGGTCTCCTTCCTTGCGCCATGATTTTGGTTTATTGTAATCCTGGAATGAGATCACCATTACCCTGAGCCTGGATTCTGCTCAGCCTATTCTGTTTTGCACAGCATGCACCAGAGCAGAGTTAAAATCTTTATTCATTTCATTTAAAATGTTCCTTTTGTTCTCCTTATCATGTTCTAGCTTTCCCAAGGATATATGCCTTGAATGAAAAGTCACATGTGCATTACTAATTGTGTGCCATTGTATTTACTGTTCCAAGTGGTGGCACTGTGAAGCTACTAATTCTTTTGCTTCACTTGATGTATAATAATCTAAGTGGCTTTGATAGCAGTGAAACAGTATTAATTGTTTTGTACATTTCTTGGTCATTCTTCTTAGGTGGTCTTCATAATCTATTAGAACTTTCAGCCAGATTTTTGTAATGTCATGCCTCCAGCGGCGATTAAATTGGTAATTAATGAACAGACTTTGGCAATGTAAACCCCATCCCCTTAATTTTCTCCTTTAGAGTTTTTAGAAGTTGTCGTCTCTGTCAGAAAGCATCGCGCCATCTTGCCGGAGCCCCTTGGCATGGAACCACAAAAGCTTGATTTTTTTTTCTTCATCTATTAGCAGATCAGAGCGGTAATTTCACAGTATTTTGGTCAGGGTAATTATAGTGGCAAGTACTGAGCAGGGTGGGGAATTCACAGAGAAAGTCCAGAAATACCAGGTGAGCCTCCTTGTGTTCACTGGGACGTTATGATCAGTTTAATTGGTCTTTGTTTGATTTTCGCCGCGCGGTCTGTTCGTGCAGTGGCTTTGCGATGACTTTCCACTTTTGTATTTCTGACCTGCACTGACAGGAACTAGTGGAAAAATAAGGGGGAAAAAAAAGTCTTTTGAAGTAAGTCCTCTGGCAGCGCGTTAGTCGCGGAAGTGCATAAATGGTTAACAGCCGATTGAAAAATCCTTTTCACAAACTTGACTATTTTTGTTATGTGTTTTGTAGGAGGCTGAATAGTCCTTTGTTTTCAGGCTATAAGTAGGAATGATAATTAAAACGGGGCATTTTAATAGTCTTTTTTTAATTAATTCTAATTAATTAATATTTCAATTTTAATTAACAATTAAATGGCTCACGGTTAATATGAAGTATTCCAAAGCCTAGTTTACTGTAAATATGTGTATATGTGTATGGTGTTTGTGTGTGTGTATGTATGTGTGTATAATATATATATATATATATATATATACACACACATACATACAGAGAAATATTTACCGTACACACACTAATATATATATAATTAGCCATTTAATGAATTATGATCCCACCATGATCTTTGTTCTTTGGTAAGCAATTGCTCCAGCTTCACCATTTGGGAATCAGAATCATTTAAACAGGGACTTTCCAGATTGTCCTCTGGAAAAAATAGCTGCCAATTTATTTAGGCGAGTCTGTTGATTATCCATAGTGAATATTATATCCAGTGCTGTCACACCGTTGACATATAACCAATAAAATAGTTAAAATATCAAGTACTGTCTTTGCATCATAAGAATCGCAACAGTATGCTGGAGGTATAAAGCGCGGTCCAAAGTTGTACCGCCGAAAAGCGTAGTCTGTTCAGCATTATGTCTGCATCTTGTTACTGAACTCTAGATTTTTTAAATCATTTGCAATAAAAATTCTTGGATTTTATTATACCACCTGAAGTTTCCGCTCTCTGGACTTTTCTGCCTCGATTTCTATATTGTTGGACTTGTTCCCAGTCTTGGTCCGTGCAACTCAGAAGAAACAGGTATTTACCATCCAGAGCTCGGAGGTTAGCTGGTCTATGTGTTGTATATATATGTGTATGTATATATATATATGTATGTATATATATATATATATATATATATATATAATGTGTGTGTATGTATGTGTATATATATGTATGGCATTTATAAAATGTGATCAATATCGCTTTGTGTGTGTCTGTGTGTATATATGTGTGTGCATATGTATAAAATGTTATCAATAGTCTTGTGTGTGTAAAATATATATATATACACACATAGGTAGATGCACAAACAGATTTATTTATATGCACACACATATATACACACACACGGTGTCTATTTATATACACACTATGTGTGTATATATATACAGTGTATATAATGTGTGTATATGTATATATGTATGTGCCTATAAATAAATCTGTTTGTGCATCTACCTATGTGTGTGTGTGTGTGTGTGTGTGTGTGTGTGTATGTATATATATATATATATATATATATATATATATATATATATATGTGTGTATATATATATATATATATTATGTCTGTATATACCCACACACAAACACACACAGGATTCTATGTAGATAAAAAGCTATTTTTGATATTTTAAATTCTAGATCATTTAATACTTTACACACATATATGGAATCATACAATATTTTAAATCAAGCATCTATTTTCAAACAGATATTTACAGAATTAAATATTACTTTTATTCATTTCACAGCCTTTTTCATTTACCAAATTTTACAGAGCCGGGCAATGAAAGATACATTTTGGCTTCTCTGATTATAAACTTGGCAAAATGCGATATAACAGCCTTTTG
>NW_027361872.1:13085000-13160000 GCF_039654945.1 Dendrobates tinctorius
AAAATATAAATAAAAAGTTGTTTCACCGCTACAAATGTGGAGCTTTTGTGCAAGAACAAAAATCAAAAAAGTACACATATTTGGTATTGTCGTGTGAGGAATGACCTGAGCTATAAAACTGTCCAGTCATTTATTCCGTACCATAAAAAAATAAAAACTACGCCAAAAATTTAGCTTTTTCATCATTTTGACACACAAAAAAATAGAATAAAATGGGATCAACAAGTTATGTAAAAAAAAATAATAATAATGAAAACGTCAAATTGTCCCGCAAAAACCAAGCCCTCTTATAAATCTTTCAGCAAAAAAAAACGTTATGGCAATACAAAAAGACAAATAAAAACATTTTTAGTGTGCAAAAGTAGCAAAGCATAACAAAAACTATATAAATCTGATACTGCTATAATTGTAATGACCAAAAGAATATATCGGTGTCATCACTTTTACCGCAAGGTAAAACTTAAAATATAAAAACAATAACTGAATTGCTGTTTTTTGTTCATTCAACATCTGAAATATCTGAATAGAAAGCGATAAAACACCTGATAATGATACCAATAAAACCCTCAGCTCGATTCACAAAAAAAAAAGCCCTTATTCGGCTCTGTTGGCAAAAAATATATAAAATATTTAGCTCTCAGTATATGGCGATTTTAATTTTTTTTTTTTTTTTTTTATAAAAAAAAATAAATTTTAATTTGTAAAAGTAGCAAAACCTACAAAAAATGATCTGCGTAAAAATAAAAACAATTCTTGAACTGCTGATTATTCATTCTGCCTCACAAAAATCTGAATAAGGCTCTATTCACATTTATCCTGCGCACTACGCTGAGCACTTAGCTCAGGCTTTCAGTGTAAATCCCCAAAACAACTTAATTCTGAGGAATGCCCTGAAGGATCCACTCACTGTTATGAGGTAGATGGAGTCACTTAGGACTTCATTTGGCCCCTGTTCCCTCGGTGTCCTGTCATCATAGGAATTAATTTAGCGCACAAAGTTGTGGTCAACCACAGTTGTGTGCACACCTAAAAAGATGGATACCACCTGAATAGATGCCAAAGTCTAAAGTGACTCCATCTGTCTCATTATAGTTATTGGTTCCATCAGGATTTAGATGAAAACCCCAACGTAAATGCTCAGCATAGAGCACAAAGGTGAGTGTGCCAGATATTGCGAAACAAATTGTGGGGTCCTTTCTCACCTATTGCCTCTTTAGTAAATGACAAATTTGAACCTAATTAAAAAAAAAATGACACTAAAATTTTGTACTGTATTTCCACAACTAAATGTTATAAAATTTTGCGAGGCACGTGTAGGCGCAAAATACTCACTACACGTTATATGAATTCTAAACTCCTTAAAGAGTACCTTTCACCAAATTTTTCACGTTGAACTGGACACACAATGTAATAGTGGCTACAGAGCGGGTTTTTTTTCTAATTTCGCCTCTGTTGCCGATATATAAGAAATCAAAGTATTTGGCACCTAATGAGTTAACTTTAGTTCAAAGGATATTCCCATCTCCAAGATCCTATCACAATATGTAGTAGGTGTACTACTAATAATATTAGCAAATACCTCCAATTAGAAATGTAGTTATTCAGATTTGCTATGTTGTTTACCTCATGTAGGGCATTGCAATTAGTTAGACACTGGTCATAACCATGGATACCTAAGCTATTGCAATTCCCTGCACATGGGGTAAGCGACATAGGTCAGAGGTCCTCTTTGAGTTTTTTAAGTGTTCAATATGGGCCAGTGACCACAATCGATTTAGAAATCTGCGTTCCAAAAGCCAAATTGTCCTGTCCATTTCCTCCAATTACCCATAATTAATTAATTTAAAACTTTGGTGCAAAAATAAAATTTTAGCTGAAAAGCCTTACATTTTTTGTTTTCACAATCCAAACTTATTAAATCCTGTGATGTTGTTTGTCTATTAACCTTATGGAGTTTAATTTCCCAATTGGGGTGGATGTTTGTGCTTTTTTGACACATCAGGGGCTCTGCAAATGCACTTGAAAAATTAAATACCGCTCTTTGCTTTTCAAGCTTTGCCTTGTGGCCAAACATTAGTTTTTGACCACATGTAGTGTATGGTCATGTTCGGGAGAAATTTTGTAACAAATCATGGGGTCTATTTTCTCCTGTTATCCCTTTTGAAAATTGCAAATTTGGGGCTAAAATTACCTTTCTCTGGAAAAGAGCATAATTTTATATCCAAGTTTTAAAAAGGTTTGTAACGCTCCTATGAGTTCAAAATGCTCAACAAACGTCTAGATGAATTCTTTAAGGGGTCTAGTTTCCAAAATGTGGTTACTACTTGAGTTTTTCTGTTGTTTTGCTACCTCAGGGGCCTACAAATGCAACTTGGAGTCCACAATCTATTCCAGCCAAATTTCAGCTGAAAAATAGCTCTTCTGTTCTTTGGACCCAAGTTGTGCACCCAAACAGCTTCTTTTGACCACATATGGGATATTGTCCTGTTCGGGAGAAATTGCATAATGCATTTTAGGGTGAATTTTCTCCTGTTACTCTTTGTGAAAAGGAAAAATATTCAGCTAAAGCAGACCTAGGAAAAGTGCGACCCGTGGCACCTGCTCGCTGTCTACATCTGCGCCTTACTCCATTGGTGGAGGAGGGGCCTCCAGCTACTTCCTCCACCAATCAGCGTGTGAATCAGCTGATGCGATTGTTATTTCATCATGTCAGCTGTGTACTGCGGAGAGTCAGCGCATCGGAGACACCGACACAGGAACAGAAGCAGAGCGCCAGGAAACGGGACCGACGTGAGTATGTGGAGTTCATTTTTTTCATGTGTATTGGGATGTTTGTGTGACATTGGGAGGCTATGGTGGTGTAATGCTGCACATGGGAAGGCTATGAGGGTTTCATGCCACAGATAGGGAGGCTATGGGGCATCAAACTGCACATGGGGAGGCTATGTGGTTGACATGCTGCACATGTGGAGGCTATGGGGGCGACATGCTGCATATGGAGAGGCTATGAGGGCCTCATCCAGGACATTGGGAGGCTATGGAGGCCTCATGCAGTATATGGGGAGACTCTGGGGGGGCTCATGCAGTATATGGGGAGGCTGTGGGGGGCTCATGCAGTATATGGGGAGGCTGTGGGGGGCTCATGCAGTATATGGGGAGACACTGTGGGGGGGGCTCATGCAGTATATAGGGAGGCTGTGTGGGTCTCATGCAGTATATAGGTAGGCTGTGGATCTCATGCAGTATATAGGTAGGCTGTGGGTCTCATGCAATATATAGGGAGGCTGTGTGGGTCTCATGCAGTATATAGGGAAGCTGTGTGGGGCTCATGCAATATTTAGGGAGGCTGTGTGTGGCGCATGCAGTATATAGGGAGGTTGTGGGGTTTGTGCTGTATATGGGGGAGGCTCTGTGGGACTTATGCTGCATATAGAAAAGGCTGTGTGGGGCTCATGCTCTATATAGGGAGGCTATGTGGGGCTCATGCTGTATATGGGGAGGCTGTGTGGGGCTCATGCTGCATATGGGGGAAGCTGTTTGGGTCTCTTACAGTAAATAAGGGGCTGTATGGGGCTCATGCTTTATATGGGGAAGGCTGTGTGGGGCTCATGCTGTTTATGGGGAGGCTTTGTGGGATTCATGCTGTATATGGGGAGGATATGTGGGGCTCATGCTGTTTATGTCAGGCTGTGTGGGGCTCATGCTGTTTATGGGGGACGCTGTGTGGGGCTCATGCTGTATATGGGGGAGGCTATGTGGGGCTCATGCTGCATATGGGGGAAGCTGTGTTGGTCTCTTACAGTAAATAAGGGGCTGTATGGGGCTCATGCTTTATATGGGGAAGGCTGTGTGGGGCTCATGCTGTTTATGGGGAGGCTTTGTGGGATTCATGCTGTATATGGGGAGGCTATGTGGGGCTCATGCTGTTTATGTCAGGCTGTGTGGGGCTCATGCTGTATATGGGGGACGCTGTGTGGGGCTCATGCTGTATATGGGGGAGGCTATGTGGGGCTCAGCTGTATATGGGGAGGCTGTGTGGGGCTCATGCTGCATATGGGGGAAGCTGTGTGGGTCTCTTCCAGTAAATAAGGGGCTGTATGGGGCTCATGCTTTATATGGGGAAGGCTGTGTGGCGCTCATGCTGTTTATGGGGAGGCTCTGTGGGACTCATGCTGTATATGGGGAGGCTATGTGGGGCTCATGCTGTATATGGGGGCCGCTGTGTGGGGCTCATGCTGTATATGGGGAGGCTGTGTGGGGCTTATGCCGCATATGGGGGAAGCTGTGTGGGTCTCTTACAATAAATAAGGGGTTGTGGGGGGCTCATACGATATACAGATGGAGCTGTAATCAGGTTCAAACGATATATAGGGAGATGTCGGCAAGATTCTTGGATCTGCAGCAGCCAATTTACTAAGCTTTTTATGGTGGTGTGATCCCATAACCCTGCAAGGTGAGCACATCCCTGTGTTACGGTTCTTCCACCAGCTATCTGGATAAGACCCTATTTTGCACTATTATCCTTCAGTTCTATTTTCATTGAAAGCGAAAAAAAAAAAGAAAAATTTGCAAATCTTCTCCTACACAATTATTGCAACTCATTGACTTGTATGGGTGATTTTGATCCATGACTCAGATCAAAAACAGACATGTCTGTGTGTTTTTTTTTTGTTAACTGTGTGTCAAAAAAATAAATAAAAATGACAGACGTGATCAGCGCCATAGACAATAATGGGTCTGTGTTATACCCATCTGGATGAGGCCTTACTACTTACTTTGTTTTCACTACTTCTGTGTGTGTTTATAGGTATGTAGTTATACACAAACATACAGTGTGGAAAATAAGTATTGAAAGTTTTATCATCTACAAAGCATGGAGAGGTCTATAGTTTTTATCGTAGGTACACTTCAGTTGTGAAAATGAAATAAGTACAATAGAAAAACAGAACTTAATATCACAGAAACACAGGCACAGAAACCTTTGTTTACAATTACAGAGGTCAGACTTTTCCTGTAGTTCTTTTCCAAGTTTGCACACACTGCAGCAGTGAGTTTGGCCCACTCCTCCATACAGATGATCTCTAGAGCTTTCAGGGCTGACACTGGGCAACATTTAGTTTCAGCTCCCTCCAAAGATTTTCTATTGGGTTCAGGTCTAGAGACTGGCTAGACCACTTCAGGACCTTGAAATGCTTCTTACGGAGCCACTCCTTAGATGCCCTGGCTGTGGTTTAGGTCATTGTCATGCTAGAAGACCCAGCCTCGACCCATCTTCAATGCTCTTACTGAGGGGAAAAAGTTGTTGGCCAAAATCTCACGATACATGACCCCATCCATCCTCCCTCCAATACGGTACAGTTGACCTGTCCCCTTTGCAGGAAAGCACCCCTAAAGTATGATGTTTTCCCACACTATGCTTCACAGTTGGGGCAGTGTTCTTGGGGTTGTACTCATCCTTCTTCCTCCAAACACGGCTAGTGGTGTTGATACCAAAAAAGTTGTATTTTGGTCTCCTCTGACCACATGACTTTCACCCATACCTCGTCTGGATCATCCAGGTGGTCACTGGTGAACTTCAAATGGGCCTCGATATGTGCTGGCATGAACACAGGGACCTTGCATGCCCTACAGGATTTTAATCCATCATGGCGTAGTGTGTTACTAATGGTAATGTTTGAGACTGGGGTCCCAGCTCTCTTCAGGTCTTTGACCAGGTCCTCCTGTGTAGTTATTGGCTGATTGATGACCTTTCTCAGAATCATCCCTACACCACTAGGCGAGATCTTGCATGAAGTCAAAGATTGACAGGCCTCTTGTGTTTCTTCCATTTTCTAATAATTGCGCCAACAGTTGTTGCCTTCTCACCAAGCTGCTTGCCTCTTGTCCTGTAGCCCATCCCAGCCTTTTGTAGGTCTACAATTTTGTTGGAGTGTGATGGAGTGTATGGACAGGTGTCTTTTATACAGGTAACGAGTTCAAACAAGTGCATTTAATACAGGTAATGAGCTCAGAGTAGGAAGCTTCTTAAAGAAAAACTAACAGATCTGTGAGAGCCAGAATTTTTGCTGGTTGGTAGGTGATCAAATACTTATTTCATGTAATGAAATGCAATTTAATTGGTATGTAAAAATCATACAATATGATTTTCTGGATTTTTTTAGCTTCTGTCTCTCACAGTTGAAGTGTACCTATGATAAAAATTACACACTTCTCCATTCTTTGTGGGTTTGAAAACTTGCAAAACTGTCAGTGTATCAAATACTTATTTTCCCCACTGTATACAGATAGAGGTGGTGGACTATAGTTTTTCTTTTACCCCATGAAAATCCCTTTTTTACCTATTCTCTTGTGGTGGACCCCTTTTATTAAAGCCTCTCAGATTTTGGACATTTCTTAATCTTTCTATGCATAGTTGCTTTATGTAGAATTTACAATATCTTTGATACAAGGTTTATCAAGCTGTAAAAAAGTCTTAAAATCTATGAATCGTGTAACAGCTGTCTTTTTTCACTGTTCATGAATAATACCATTAACAACCCCATAATTATTCTGTGCTGGCTATCACCAGTTTTGTGCATCAATTAATTTCTTAACTCTTTTGTATGTTGCTTTTGCTCTTTTATGTTTGTTTACTTAAATTACTATCATTCAGGCTTGTTAATTGCAGTTCTCTGCTCTATGTTGGAATGAGGTTTTATGCTATTTTTTCAACTTTTATTAATTTCTATGGGAGTTATGCTAATGGCGCATTAGACACAGCTCTTCTTGGGTTTACTACTAAACATAACTTTTCATTCTTTAAAATGTAACATTTATTTGATGAAGATTGTGGACTACTGACTATGTGACTGTCCTATGGTCTCCACTTATGTCTGTACTACTGCACGGTTGCTCAGTAGTTAGCACTGCAGCCTTGCAGCGCTGGGGTCCTGGGATAAAATCCCACCAAGGACAACATCTGCAAGGAGTTTGTATGTTCTCCCCGTGTTTGTTTCCTCCGGGTACTCCGGTTTCCTCCCACACTTGAAAGACTTACTGATAGGGAATTTGGATTGTGAGCCCCATCAGGGACAATGATGATAATGTGTGCAAACTGTAAAGCGCTGCGGAATATGTTAGCGTTATATAAAAATAAAGATTATTATAATGTATGTAAGGCAGTGTTGTTTCCCAACTTGTTAAGAACCCCAAGCATCTTGTTTACTGATGTAATATTGATTCAATCAACTGTATAATATTATGAGGACTAGGTCAAAAGTGCCAGATTTTGCTCCTATTTTATTCCCACTTCTCTACTAAGTATGACTAATTCGCCGTACAGTCTAAGATATGGGCCTTTTAGTTTTATGCTAATTTTTATGGTCTTTGCAAGGTGTCAAGGTGTGTGTGGTTCACAGGATCCTCTGAGTCGTGTCTTTAGGCTGCTCTGCATAATTAACATGGTCCCCCATGGATAAAGTCTATAAGAATCACCATTACATAAAAAAAGCCAATTTGTCTGGAACCATGTGACAGATTTAAAAAAAAAAAAAAAAAAAAGAGAATTGCTTACTTAAGAGAGCAGCAAGCGGACAATTTGCATCTGGTGAGAGGTTCTGTTAAATGGAAGTTCTATACTTGATTACGTAAAATTGTGTTCAGCTGGGTTGCTACTATGATTAAATAAAACTTAGTTAACATACTTTTTTTCTCCAAATGTCCACATATCTCCCAATTACAGACTTGGACCAGGTACTACTTCTTCTGGTCCTATGCTCGAAATGAGATGATTTCTTATGTTGGTACTTCATCAGTGCTGTATGTGGAAGAGGCTGGTAGAATGGTTGATTTATAGCTAAGCCAGTCATTTTCTGACACTGCCACTGCAAAGACAGAAGGGTGCTGGCTTAGCTATTGAAATTAGCCAGTTAACCCGTCTCCTCACACAACTCTAATGATGGCCAAGGCGGGAAATTCTCTCTTATGCTGAGCCCAGGACCGGAAGTAGAATTTCCAGCACTGAGGCTTTTATCAGAAGATATATGTCACATTTGGGAAACGCAGTTTATTAGTAAGTTTTATATATTCTTAATAGCAATAGCACAATAGTTAAGGGCAAGTCAACAATGAAGTCACTGGACAAGATCTTCAAATGAAGGAACACTTCACTGGAGACGAAGACACGGCTCGTACATTATTTTTTTCTGTGGTAGCATGCAGTTTCGAAAAATGGAAGATAAAGAAAAAAGGCATAAGAAGAATCAACACCTTCAAAATGTGGTGCTGAAGAAGGATGTTATCAATTCCATGAACGGCAAGAAAAACAAACAAATCAATTTTGAAACAAATCAAGCCAGACATGTCACTCAAAGCAAAGATCACCTAACTACATCTTGTCTACTTTTAACACATCATACGAAGAGAGCAATCAATGGAGAAGGACATCATGGTCAGAAGAATAGAAGAAACAAAGCAAAATTGGAGACCAGATGCCCAATGGCTTGATAGTATCAACATAACGGTGGAGAAAACCCTGGTGGAGCTAACTAGACTTTCACAAAATTGATCTTCCTACAGATCATTCATCCATCAAGTCGCCATGCCTCGAGATTGAGCCAAAGGCTGATAAAAAGATATCTTCATGGCTATTGCTATATTATTATTTTTTAAAAAAGGATTTTCCCCATAACAGCAAGTTAATAAAGGTAAGTCAAGCAGGTGTCCAACCCCCAACTATTTTCAAGAATAAGGGGCCCAGTTCATGTTCACTGCTTGACAGCCACCTCCTACAGCAGTTCAGTATTATTATTATTATTATTATTTATTTATAAAGCACCATTGGTTCCATGGTGCTGTACATGGGAAGGGGTTACATACAAATTACAGATATCACTTACAGTAAACAAACTAGCAATCACAGACTGATATAGAGGGGAGAGAGGACCCTGCCATTTCGGGCTTACATGCTACAGGATGGTGGGGAAGGAGACAGTAGGTTGGGGGGTTGCAGCAGCTCCAGTGATGGTGAGGCGGTGGCTCTAGTAGTGGTGAGGAGGCAGCGGGGATCATTGCAGGCTGTAGGCTTTTCTGAAGAGATGGGTTTTCAGGTTCCGTCTGAAGGATCCGAGTGTGGTTGATAGCCGGACGTGTTGGGGCAGGGAATTCCATAGGATGGGGGCTATTCGGGAGAAGTCTTGGAAGCGGTTGGGTGAGGAGCGAATAAGTGTGGAGTAGAGAAGGAGGTCTTGGGAGGACCAGAGATTATGTGATGGAAGGTATCGGGAGATTAGTTCAGAGATGTATGGAGGAGACAGGTTGTAGGGGGGTAAATAATACGAAAACCTGACAGCTGATACATGTTGCCCAATCCACAGGTAGCATGTATCAGACACTCTCTGTATGATTTCAGCCAGGTATGTTTGATTCTAAAATTTCATGGCATTGCAGAGAAAACCACCATGGTTACTTACCGGTAGCCGGTTTTTCCGGAACCCATGACCGCACACCTGAGAGGGATCCGCCCCGCCAGGACAGGAACCTACTGAGATATAAGGGGCGGCACCTCTCCCCCGCTTCAGTTGGGTTACAGAGCATTGAGAGGACTTCCCAGTTAGTACATGTTAATCCAACACCACATCACACAAAAGCACCCTACTAAATGTGCACACCCATACGGTGAAAAGGGGGAGGGATATACGGGTGCTGTCATGGGTTCCGGAAAACCCGGCTACCGGTAAGTAACCATGGTGGTTTTCCCTTCACCCATGACAGCACACCTGAGAGACTTTTGGAGACTTCGAAACACCTTAGGGAGGGACCATCGCTTGCAGCACCCTTCTACCAAAGGTTAAGTCAGCAGAGGAGGATAGATTTAATCTATAGTGCTTAAAGAAGGTGGAAGGTGAGGCCCAGGTAGTGGCCTTACAAATCTGCTCAATCGATACCTCTGCTTTTTCAGCCCAGGAGGTCGCCACGGCTCTGGTGGAATGAGCCTTAATGCCGTCAGGAATCGGGTTACCACTAGCTGAGTAGGCTACACTAATGGCCTCCCTAATCCATCTAGCAATAGTCCCTTTTGAAACCCCATAGCCTTTCCTGGCACCCTGAAAATCTACGAATAAGGACTGGGACCTCCTCCACTGGCTGGTGATAGATATGTATTCTAGCAGGGCTCTCTTAACGTCCAAACTATGGAACTTTTCTTCCCCTGGATTCTTTGGATTATCGCAGAATGATGGGAGGATAATCTCCTGACCCCGATGGAAATCTGACGCTACCTTAGGCAGATAAGCGGGGTCTGTTCTTAGCACCACCCTGTCCTGAAAAACTTGTGTGTAGGGTGGATTCATTGAGAGAGCCTGCAGGTCGCTTATTCTACGGGCTGATGTAAGGGCCACTAAAATGATTGTTTTTAGGGTCAGAAATTTTATGGGGAGCTGATGTAATGGCTCATATGGTTCTTTTGTAAGGGCCTCTAGTACTAGGTTTAAATCCCAGGGAGCTATCCTTGGTATTGGAATAGGTTTAGCCCTATGAAATGTTTTGATGAATCTGGCTATCCATCTATTTGCTGCCAAGTTGCAGTTATAGAGCGCCCCTAGTGCAGATACCTGAACCTTAAGCGTATTTACCGCTAACCCCAGCTGTAATCCTGCTTGTAAAAACTCCAGGATGGCACTAATGGCTTAGGAACTGTAGGAATTTATTCCATGTTCTGCCGTAGATATTAGTCGTCACCGGTTTCCTACTTTTAAGCAGGGTGGCCACCAACCCAGGAGAGAAACCTTTACCCCATAAAAGCGACCTTTCAAATTCCACGCCGTCAGATGGAATCCCTTGACTTGCGTGTGGAATTTTGGGCTAGCAGGTCCGGGATTTCTGGCAGAACCCATGGATCCGAGAGGGACATTCTCCACAGTAGAGCAAACCAGGGACTTTTTGGCCAAAATGGGGCTATTAGAATTACTCTGGCCTGATCGCTCCTGATCTTCTTGACCACTGATGGGATCAGAGCGACCTGGGGGGAACGCATAGGCCAGCTTGAAGTTCCACTGAATGTGCAAAGAGTCCACTGCCCATGGATCTTCCCTCGGGTTTAGAGAGCAAAACCTTTGTGTTTGCCTGTTGTGTTTGTTGGCAAAGAGGTCTATCACTGGTTCCCCCCAAAGCTGCGTTATTTAGTGAAAAATGGACCGATTTAGGACCCATTCTCCCTGCCTCAGAGTATTGCGGCTTAGGAAATCGGCCTCTGTTTTCTGCCCCTTTTATGTGTAAGGCTGTTAAGCAGTGTAAGTGTTGCTCCCCCTTGCCCAGGATGTCGTCTGCTGCTTTCACTAGGGAGTGTGCTCTTGTCCCTCCTTGGTGGTTGATGTATGCCACCGTCACCTTGTTGTCCGACATGATGCGGACATTGCGACCCCTGAGTAGGGGAAAAAAGTGGGTTAGGGCTTTGTTCACTGCCCACAATTCTCTCAGATTGGAGGATGCCCTCCTTTCTTGAGGTGTCCAGGACCCCTGGCCTACGTGACCCCTTAGGTGTGCCCCCCACCCCAAGGAGCTTGCGTCCGTTAGAATCACATCTGTCACTTGTTTGTCCCAGGATATTCCTGCGGCCAAGTTTGTACTGTCCAGGCAAGAGGTTAAGAGAGTCTCTGGTCTCTAATGAAAGCTCTAGACCTCCTTCTAAATGCCCTCTTAGCGATCTTTGTGCTGCTAGTATCTCCCACTGTCGTTGACCGGTGTGAAATTGAGCCCATCTGACTGCCGGAATACAGGACGTCAGGGTGCCCTATTAGACATCGCTTTCCCCAGCGTCATCTGAGGTTGGTTTCGGGCAGACAAGGCCATATTCCGCACCTTCTCTATTTTGGCCTCCGGAAGCAGACACACCTGCTGTTCGGAGTCCAGGATAAATCCTAGGAAGGTCTGTTGCTTTAGAGGTTGTAGTTTTGACTTTTTGAAATTTATTATCCACCCTAATTCTTGTAAGGTGTCGGTCACCTGGCTTAACTGCGTAGTACATTAGTTCTCTGAGTTGCCCACTATGAGGAAATCGTCCAGGTAGGGTATTATGACTGTATCGTGAATCCGGAGGAAAGCGGTTACCTCCGCTATGACCTTTGGTGAAAACTCGGGGCTATGGATATACCAAACGGGAGAGCTCTGAACTGGAAATGCTTCAGAACGCCTTGGATATAAAGCGCTACCCTCAAGTATTTTTGGTAATCTGGATGGATAGGGATATGATAATATGCGTCCTTCAGATCGACTACAGCCATAAAGCAATCTTGATGTAGTAGCTCTAGGGCCGTAGTCACCAACTCCATTTTGAAGGTCTGATTCCCTATCCACCGATTGAGTCCTCTGAGGTTCATAATTGTCCTGATCGATTGGTCCGGTTTCTTGATCAAAAAAAGTGGTGAATAGAAACCTCTTCCCTTCTGTGTGTCTGGGACTTCGTAAAGGACCTGTTTGTTTATTAGGTTCAGGATCTCCGCTTCCAAGGCCAACTGTTCTTCAGCCGCTTTTCTGATAGGGGTAACCACGAACACGGCTTTCGGCTGGTGAACAAAAGGGATTCTCAGGCCTTCTCTTAAGACGCCTAAGATCCAGGTATTGGAGGAGATCTTTTCCCAGGCCTGGGAAAAGAGTGCTAATCTCCCCCCTACTGGAATACTGGCGTAATTGTGGTGATTTTTTTGAGGTGGAGGTACCCCCACCAAACATAAATCCCGACTCTTTTTTCCCTTTTGTCCTCCCATCTCCTTCTGTCGGCCGGAGGATGCCCCCTATTGAATCTACCGCCCCTCCGAAAGGGCTGTATTCTCTGCTCTGTCGGGAACCTGGGGAAGCCTTCTTTCCTATCGCTTGCCTTTTCCAGGATATCGTCTAGGTTCTTCCCGAATAAGAACCGACCATCACAGGGAAGGGAGCAAGGTTTAGCCTTAGATTGCAGGTAACCTGGACAGCCTTTAAGCCAAAGTGCACGTCTAGCAGCATTTGACAATCCTGCCGCCCTAGCCGTCAACCTCATAGAATCCGCCGAGGTGTCTGCTAAAAAGGCGGCCGCCCCATGCAAGAGATACATATCCGCCAATATCTTCTCTCTTGGGACCCTTGATGCTAGCTTTTCTTCCAACTGCTGCAGCCAGACCATCAGTGAGCGTGCCGTGCAGGTGCCTGCTATCGCCGGCTTTAATCCTCCCGCTGTCGCTTCCCATGCGTGCCTAAGAACCCCTGAATCTTCCAGGGGCAGTGCCGATTTCTTAGAAGACCTGGATACCGCTGCGTCTATTTTTGGGACTTTGTCCCATATTTCCGCATCCTTGTGCCCAAAGGGGTATCGCCTCTTAGAGGTGGAGGGAAGAGCCCCTGTTTTTTCGGGTTTCCTCCACTCTCTCTCAATAAGCGCCTGGATCTTTTTGTTCACTGGAAAGGTCCGTTTTTTCCTCTCCTGGAGCCCCCCAAACATAACATCTTCTAGGGTTTTTGTCGTCTTCTCTTCCTGTAGGCCCATCATTGTTCTGATGGCCTTTAGGAGAGCATCTGTGTCTTCCACCGGAGAACATGGCTTACCCCCTGTGTCGCAGTCTGAGGAGGACGCCTGTTCTGATTGAGACGAGGCCGAAGAGGAATTTGAGGGAGAACTAGGGGGATTCTTCCTACCTTTCCTCCCTTTTTTCAATAGGGTCTTAATTGAACCCTCCATTTCCGACCTAAGGGCCGATATCAAATTAGACGCGAAACTAGGCGCTTCCTCCGCCATGGTTCGCTGAATATAACTGGCGCAGAGGTCTTTCTGCCAGTCTCTTGCTAGGGCTGTTTTACATATTGCACAGTCCCTATTATTCTTCCTGCTTTTTTTGGGCGTTTCCTACGGGGTCAAACATACACAGAGAAACCCTATTAACATAAATGCTAGCATTCACGAAGATCACTCACCACCCGTAATCAAGGATACCGGACTAGGAGGCTGCGTCGGAGCACATGACCTGTGCTCTCTGGATCTTGAGGATTCTCCCGACCTGCGGCTAGGGTGGCTGCTGCTTGAGCGGCTTCCGTGTTTGCGGCCGGAGGGCTGTGAGGGCGGCAGAGACAGGGCCCTCTCCTGCTCTGACGCCATACTTGCACCGTCTGCCCCGCCGCTGCTCCTCCTTTAAATATGCCTCCGTTCAGCTGTCTCCCCTCCCCCCTGCGATCGCCGGCTGGCTGCTTCAGGAAAGCCGGCCAGCGTTGCACCCGGCGTCATGACACTGTCGCATGGAGCTGACGTCAGCCGGCGCACCCACAATCCTTTGCGCCGCTGACGTCAGCGGCCAGAAGATGCCCGCGTCTCTCCCCGTCCTCGAGGGAAGGACGGCGCGGTGGGGGCTCCCCGGAACCACCGGGATCCCACCTGCGCCCACACGAACCCGGAGGGCCCGGGGACTGTGCCTCCAGCATCCGACGGCCGGCGCTACAGGTAAGATACCTGTTCTTCCCGCGCTGGGACGGAGCTGGGTCCATTTTTTTCTTTTTCTTCTTTCTTTTCTTTCACTTCGCCCATGACAGGCACCGCCAACAGTGGGAATCCTTTCCAGGACAGGAACCCAACTGAAGCGGGGGAGAGGTGCCGCCCCTTATATCTCAGTAGGTTCCTGTCCTGGCGGGGCGGATCCCTTTCTCAGGTGTGCTGTCATGGGTGAAGGGAAAAACGTACATAAGAGCTGCCAAACTGAGCCACAAGGGAGACTAGTAGGACAAGCTGGTCCCCAGCAATTTCTCCCCAACCGCTGCTAATAGCTGCATATATGCATGCAAGTAGATACCTGTCCCTCTAGAGCATTGGATGGGAAAAAACCACCAGGGGACCTACCTGTCCGACTAGTCTCCAGCTCGGCTTGCTCTGGCAGCTTTTAAAGTATGGGTCGGGCAGCATGTATCAATTGTCAGGTTCTCTTTAGCAACAAAATTGTGACTTCAAGCCAGGTATATTGAGGTAGGTTTCACGCCATATGTTATTTAGGTCTTCAATCCATAGGATCATTGTTGACAGATAGCCGCAAGTGTCATAGATTTAAAGGCTTATTCCTAGAATTACAAGGAATAAGGATAGGGAACAACTGATTGCTAGGTGTTTGACATCCCAGATGTCTTTGTTGGGACACAATTCTGGACACTCAGCAGACCATGGTAGCACGTTTAGACCAAGCAGGTTGCTCACAGTAGCATTTGATAAATGCGGCCTGTCATTGTGTTGAAAAAAGCTCCAAAATACTTTGGAGAAATTACCATACCACTGGTTCCAACACCGAATCAATGTAATACTGAGCTGTAAGTGTAACTGGAATTAGGACTAGAGGGGTTTGGGTATTGTACATTTTGCCACCACACACCATAATCCTGGGAATATGATTGGTGTGACTTTCTCTCTCAAATGCCTCTTCATGGCATTGCCCATGTGGTCTTGGGGTATTAGAAGAATGGCGCATAGTGATCCATTCTGTTCTGCAAGTGAAATGGAATGTAAATACCGAGCCAAAGGCGTCAAACAGTTTCTACACAAACCATCAGAAGGCGTTTGCACAACATTTAGCTACAAGACAGATGTGCAGCTACAGATGCTCCTTTGCCCTCTCTTCACCACTCTCAAAGGCTATTATGTTGCAAATCTAGACTGCAATGTAGGGTGTAATTGAGGTTTAGCCTCTTCGGCGATGAATCCCACTTTCGTCTTGGGTACAAAGGCTAGCCAAAGATTGGTCTAGAAACCTTGAGGGCAACACCATGAAGAAGCCTTCGCAAAGGAAGGTGAAAGTGTCCCTGGAACCATTTTTCAACACAACCTCATTTTTCAACCTCATGTTTCTTATACTACTGTGAGCAACCTGCATGACCTGAACGTACTGCCATGGTCGGTAGCATCTGCATACTTGTCTCCTATCGAGTATATCTGTGACGTTATTGTTCGGCAGTTGCAAAGGGAGCTGCCAACCTCGGATCTTGATTATTTGCCCAAGTGCATTCAGCTCGGAAGGACATTCCTCAGACAACCGTTAACAGTCTCATTGATAGCAGCCAAGGCATGTAAGTGTGGGGATTTCTGCATGTGGTTCTCATACTCAATTCTGAATAAATCAAGATGTTTTGAAAATTTTATCATGTTTTCATCATTTTAATATTAGCATATACACTCACTGGCCACTTTATTAGGTACACCATGCTAGTAACGGGTTGGACCCCCTTTTGCCTTCAGAACTGCCTCAATTCTTCGTGGCAGAGATTCAACAAGGTGCTGGAAGCATTCCTCAGAGATTTTGGACCATATTGACATGATGGCATCACACAGTTGGCGCAGATTTGTCGGCTGCACATCCCTGATGCGAATCTCCCGTTCCACCACATCCCAAAGATGCTCTATTGGATTGAGATCTGGTGACTGAGGAGGCCATTTGAGTACAGTGAACTCATTGTCATGTTCAAGAAACCAATCTGAGATGATTCGAGCTTTATGACATGGCGCATTATCCTGCTGAAAGTAGCCATCAGATGTTGGGTACATTGTGGTCATAAAGGGATGGACATGGTCAGCAACAATACTCAGGTAGGCTGTGGCGTTGCAACGATGCTCAATTGGTACCAAGGGGCCCAAAGAGTGCCAAGAAAAAATTCCCCACACCATGACACCACCACCACCAGCCTGAACCGTTGATACAAGGCAGGATGGATCCATGCTTTCATGTTGTTTACGCCAAATTCTGACCCTACCATCCGAATGTCGCAGCAGAAATCGAGACTCATCAGACCAGGCAACGTTTTTCCAATCTTCTACTGTCCAATTTCGATGAGCTTGTGCAAATTGCAGCCTCAGTTTCCTGTTCTTAGCTGAGAGGAGTGGTACCCGGTGTGGTCTTCTGCTGCTGTAGCCCATCTGCCTCAAAGTTCGACGCACTGTGCGTTCAGAGATGCTCTTCTGCCTACCTTGGTTGTAACGGGTGGCAATTTGAGTCACTGTTGCCTTTCTATCAGCTCGAACCAGTCTGCCCATTCTCCTCTGACCTCTGGCATCAACAAGGCATTTCCGGCCACAGAACTGCCTCTCACTGGATTTTTTTTCTTTTTCGGACCATTCTCTGTAAACCCTAGAGATGGTTGTGCGTGAAAATCCCAGTAGATCAGCAGTTTCTGAAATACTCAGACCAGCCCTTCTGGCACCAACAATCATGCCACGTTCAAAGGCACTCAAATCACCTTTCTTCCCCATACTGATGCTCGGTTTGAACTGCAGGAGATTGTCTTGACCATGTCTACATGCCTAAATGCACTGAGTTGCCGCCATGTGATTGGCAGATTAGAAATTAAGTCTTAACACACAGTTGGACAGGTGTACCTAATAAAGTGGCCAGTGAGTGTATATTAATCCTGTGATTTCCATAAGTCCACGACTTTTCTTTCTTGGTGTTGCAATTTCAATGTTGAGGAGTGTAAATATCGCGGCTTCCTAAGGCTATGTGCCCACGTAGCGATTTTCAAGCGATTTTTTTCCTGAGCAGAAACGCCTGCCCTTCCCAGGGAAATCGCATGCGCTTTTTGACACTCGTTTTTGACGCGATTGTGAAGCGTTTTGACATGCGTTTTCGCTCATATAATTGATGGTATGCGGAATCGAGGGTGATTCCGCAAAATTAATGAACATGCTGCGTTTTTTACCGCTAAGCGATTCCGCAGCGGTAAAAAACGCACCATTGGCACAACATGTGCGTTTTTTATTGCAAATGCATGGAACGCTTATTTTAAGCGTTTCCGCGGCAGAATCGTGCGTTAAAAAGCGCCGTGGAAACGCTTAAAAATCGCTATGTGGGCACACAGCCTTAGATTCACTTCACATGTTGGACTAATTCCTTGTTTTACTTGGACTGAGCACTAGTGGTAAAATCTGGGTATTTTTGAGCTGTCGGATCAGACAATAATACCCAAGAATGATCCCAGAGGACTATTGTGTGGCCATTTTGTGTGAAATCTTCCTTTCCAACCATCTGACACTTCTGGTTATTTCTACAGGTTCCTTCCAGCAATAGACCTTTAGGAGAAAGATGTAGTTGTACCGGATTAAGGGTAGCTAAACTGTTTCTTTACATTGAATAATGAGCCTGTCATGACAAATCTATCTCCTTCTGCATGACTAGGTGCCAGTGTGAATGGCTACTTTTAGGCTCACACTGGCTTTCAGGCTTGATACATGTGCATGACTGGCAGCATATTTGTCAGGCTGGCTCTAAGGAGCCAGAGAGCATATAACCTCTTGCTTGCTACAAAAGAGCAGCCAGACAAGCTGCAAGGGGCCGTACGTGTAACACCAGGTGATAGACTCCATCCCTTCATGTCCACCTCACATGTGAGCCCCTTGTCAGGTTGGACAATGTCCTGGATGCTTAATTAAGTCATCGGGCTACTATCTCCGAGAGTAGGTTTCCGGCATTTTTGGACACCGTTTTTCTTTAAAACTATTAAATGTCTCAATATTTGTAAAGACAGATAAACCACTCTGTCTACTCTCTAGTTTTATGTATATGCGTAGGTCACTGCTATTATGGCATTTGATGCTTTTAGAGTTAATGAATTCGGCTGAATGTAAACATTAAACCTGATGTCCCCAACGGATGACATACAGTGGCTTTGGTCACCCATAGGGTCCTATTTTATTATATGTCATCTATATACCCTAATATGTCATATGGACCAGAATTGTTTGAACCTTTAAGAAGATTCTCCACCTAATTTGGTTTTTGGAAAAATCTGGTTAATCACGCAATTTGAGATGGAGCATTTTATGGATTAACTGTTGCCAAGCTACTTTTCTTCTGTCCGCACAGTGCCAATCCACCTTTGAACTGAACGGACAATCCTGCCTGGCTGCTGCGAAGCTGCCCAGCAACCTCAGTGCATAGATGGGTTACCAGGCAGTATTTCCCAAGCAACACGTCCCTCTCAGATTTTTCATATCTGGCAATGATTAGGAAAAAGCATTTGCTATTTTCTTACACAGAAGCAGAACTATGTATACTCTTTGAGTTATTCTGGTAGTAAAGCTAAACTGCAATACCAAACCCTTTAAAGGTGTTTTTAATTTAAAAAAAAAAAAGTGGTCCCCCAAAAATTGCATACTTGCAAGACAACCAACTCAGGTAGTATTCACTCTCCCCCGATACGGAGCTGCAGGTAATACACAAGAGACTGGCATAGTGGTGTCATGACATCTTAAGAGCACAACACCACTCCAGCCAATCTTTTTAGCTCTGTTGATGTAGGCTACATGAGCTACCAAGTTCAGTGATTGGCTGCAGTGGTGTTGTGCGCTGTTGACATAATGTCAACACTGAAGCCGAAGCATAGAGTCCAGAGCAGCAGCAGAGAGCCGATGCTCAACCAATCCTTCGCGGGACCACTTTTCTGTTAAAAAACCCTTTTATTTTTTTGGGTACTGTCTTCATGGAAAGACTGTTGTTAAAACGTTGACATGATTTCAAGTAACTTCAAGGGATTTTACAGTGAAAACATTGATGCTTTTCTTGACGTAAAATGCAAAATCTTCCCCAACTATCCCCGGTGTTTAAAATTATTTCTCCTTTCATATGGAGTAGAAGGATCTTTTGGGGGCTTCTAATGCTCCAAGGCTCTGGTGCAGTTCAATCCTTGATGCAATGATTTTCTAATCACCTAAAACTTTTTTTTTTTTAATTTAAACCCAATCAATCCATCTTATCAACTTGAGCATTATCAAAACTATCTGAGACAATAAAGAAAAAGAAAGTCCTGCACTCTGCAAGAAACCAATGAGATTCTCGATAAGAATCTTTGCGCATAGAGTAAACTTCTGATTGGACAGCACCATTTCCTTGTCGCTAATTTTTTTAGAATCCTTCAAGGAGTTGTTCTTGGGGAGGTCACCTGCTAGTTATGCAAAGCTCCCACCTGCTAGTTGGTCTCCTATCACCATCACAAACCTTTGGCTGAAAACATACACGTAGCCCCCAGAGTAATCATTGATTTAATCTGAGCAGATGGGACGTATTTGAGCAAGATTTTACTTCCCCTTTTATTTTACCATAATGCCTGATTTTTTTTGTCCTCCCCCTTTTTTCTTTTGTGTGGCGTAAGTTTAGGGCATCCCTGGTGAAATGAGCAGGTGTGACCTTCTGCGGGCCTGTCTGCTTATATTGTCAGCCAGCATTGGAAAAGGCAAAAGTTTTTTTTTTTTTTAAGACACAATATGAAAGGAGCTGCTAAACAGTTCCAGTGTTTCCTCACAAATCCCATTTTCTCAAACTATAGCCGTCCTATCTCGCTGGGGAAAACTTCTCCTGGCCTGTCTCTGAAAGGGGACTTGTAGTTTTATTTTTCTCATTTTTTTTTTTCTTTCTATCCTCTGCTCAGGAGCAAGTGAATGGGTACATTTCTGTAATCCTCGCCTCTGGCTCGGCATCAAAATCTCTTTCTCTCTGAATAGCTAATAACAGTGCCTTGCTTCCTGTTTGGTGATGAAAAGGGGTGGGGGGGCAGCAGTCAATTTTTTGTTCCCATACACTATGTAATCGGAACATACCATAGACAATTTTTTTTTTTTTTTTTTTTAAGTTTGGGCTATAATCAGCCTCAGGATGAATTATATGTTTCATTTCTCGGATACTTTCACTGTCCATCAGTATCAATGAATCATTGTTGTTATAGGGCGTCCTTTGGGAAACACCGCATTCTTGATATATTAATGGAGTCAGAGACTTGTAGTGTTTCCAACACTCTTCTATTGTCTTTTATTAGGGTAACTATAGCATCTCTTCTTAAAGCAGAACCAGACATAAAATTAAAAAGACCTAATATTATTCTTACATATAGATGTAGATTCTTATTTATAAAGTAGTCCTCAGCGAGGTGGACATGGTTCTTTCAATAAACCCTTCGAAGAACTTCTGCTTATAGCTTCTGTCCAGAGTAAGATGGCTGGTACCAAGAAAAATTACCTATTGTAATGGGATCATTTTTTTTGTGTAGTGGCTCTTTATGATGTGACACTACTATATTTTTGGTCCTTATTTCATCCATCAATTACTGAAATAAAAATCTTAGTCCAGCACAAGCGGTAAAGCCTCCTAGATAAGAGCTGCCCCCTGAGCTTTCCACAGTGGCTCGGAACGGGCTGAAATGTTCAGTTGGATCAGTGTGATATAATAAAGATAAGGCTACATCTTACCCATGAATTCAGAGATCATTTATTTACCCTCCTCGTGCACAATCGGTACAGTGGAGTCCCTATCGGTTTGGAATCCCAGGTAAGATCAGTCCTCCAATATGTCAAAAAAAATGGAGGCAACACCCCAATGTAGCAAACTTTAGAAAAATATTTGATGGCCCATAATGGCAACATTTAGTTTGTATGCTGAAGGTCCATTATGGGCCATGAAATATTTTTCTAAAATTTGTTACATTGGCTTGTTGCCTTCATTTTATTAAAAGTAGACAGTTTCCGACAGAAAAGAATAATATATCTCATTTTTTTTTCAGGTTAGTAAAAAAAAAAGTAACTGGTATGCAAATAATTCAATTTAACTCCACCTTAAGGATTCATTCACACAACTGTACTTTCGGTCTGAGTGCTGTCTGTCGGAAAAACGGTCTGCACTCAGACCAATGTTAATCAATAGGACTTGTCGTATGGAGCCGCTGTAAAGTATCCCATATTTATGGATACGCATTGTAATTCTGTTACATTGGAAACTGTAAATAACCTCGACATTGACTAATAGCTGCTGCTGTAAAAAAACGGATGGTACACAGATGACAAGTGAGAAAAAAAGTCCCACTTTTCTGATTGAAACAATTTTTTATACACTCGTGTGACCCTTCCCTTAAGATGATATTTTTTTTTATTTTACTCACTTATATAGTCCCATTAATTCTACAGCGCTCTTCATACATCATCATCACTGTCCCCATTGGGGCTCACAATCTAAGTTCCCTATCAGTATGTCTTTGGAGATATCTATTCATGATATATGACCATACTTCACATACTCAATGTAATGGCAGGATACCCAGACCTCATAGTTCTCTTCTTCTATCAAATTCTATGATTTTATGTTTTAGAATATGTTAACATTTTGGCAGATATGGGCCCCAATTCATTAAGGAGCGTTTGTCAGTTGTCTGGAAAATTTGAAAAAAATGTTTGAGCAATCTCAAAGTTGTGCAGAAATTCAGAAACCTTTTGCCTATTTACATCAGTCTTGCTCAGCTCTGCTAAAGTGGGCAAAGCTGAGAATGGGACAGGGTGTGATAAAGCCCACCTGTAAAATTATTCATAACTTGTGCCACAGAAGTGGTGTAACTTACACTAGAAACGTACCCCAGATCCTGATTGGCGTAACACTTTTGGTGGAGCCGTGCTCCTCTTAATAAGTTCGGTGCATGGTACTCCAGCGATCTCTTTATGAAGACTGTTGTTGAAGCCGTCAGTCTAAATAAAACCTGAAAGCCGATACATTATGTATTATGTCAGCCATGTATTTCGCATTCAGACTCCAGAATGTTGCAGCATTTTGGGAAAAAAAAAACTAATTTTAAAAAGCCACACTGAAGACTAGTGGGAAAAGTGTTTCCCTTGTGGCTCTACCTATACACACAAGCTGGGAGAGTCCTGTCAGTCAAGGAGAGTGGGCAGGGAGAAACCTGTCGCTCAAGGGGAGTGGGCAGGGAGAGACCTGTCGCTCAAGGGGAGTGGGCAGGGAGAGACCTGTCGCTCAAGGGGAGTGGGCAGGGAGAGACCTGTCGCTCAAGGGGAGTGGGCAGGGAGAGACCTGTCGCTCAAGGGGAGTGGGCAGGGAGAGACCTGTCGCTCAAGGGGAGTGGGCAGGGAGAGACCTGTCGCTCAAGGGGAGTGGGCAGGGAGAGACCTGTCGCTCAAGGGGAGTGGGCAGGGAGAGACCTGTCGCTCAAGGGGAGTGGGCAGGGAGAGACCTGTCGCTCAAGGGGAGTGGGCAGGGAGAGACCTGACGCTCAAGGGGAGTGGGCAGGGAGAAGTCGCTTAGGGACACACCTTTCCAACTTGTCTCCTGTGCAACCCAATCCCTGGTTGGCTGTTAAAGAAATTAAATCATATAGGCAGTGTCTGATACATACTGCCCGTGGATCGAGCAGCATATATTAGCTGTCAGGTTCCCTTTAGTGTCTATAATAGAAAAACCTGATAATTCAATCTACCACTATATAGATACATATATGACCTGAGACTTCTCCGAAGGCTGGGGTCACATTTGCAAGTGTGATGCAAGAAACTCTTGCATCTATACCTGGCACTGCCACCGGCACTCAGACTGGAGTGTGTGGCTGCATAGAAATACATGCAGCTGCACACTTGAGTCCCGAGTGCCGGCGGCAGTGCTGGGTATTGATGCGAGAGACTCGCGCGAGTTTCTTGCATTGCAGTTGCAAGTGTGTGCCCGGCCTAAATGTTATCATGATGGATAAAAGACGTGCCGGTGGGGTTTCAGGATATTAATGTAATACATAGTGTCAGTAAAGAATATAAAGTGCATTGACTCCCCTTGTTACTTACTTTGCTCTTCATCCATTCAGTGATTAAAGATTGGTTTACCTGGAACACAAATTCTTTTTCACTGTGTGCTGCCTTTTGCAAGGAGTTTGTCAGTACACTTCTGCCATCCAGTAAATTGTAAGAAATGTCAACTATTATTTTTTTCAGGCTTTTAGTTGAAGTAGTTATTATAGGGAGCACGTTTGCCTTTAATTATTGCAAAGCATAAATTTACTTTTATTACTACCCGCTTTTTTGCAAACGCAGGGTGAAATCAGTCTATTGATTATTTTTTATACTTTTTTTTAAACATCTAGAAATATAGACCTCTTTCTTTAAAAAAGAAAAAAAGCTATAAATTAAAAATTAAATAGGTTAATTGATTTTTTTTTTGTCATTTTGCCTTCTAACTTTTGTCTGTGATTTAACTGCAGATTTTCATTTATTTGCTCCTCAGTAACCTTTTTAGGTGACTTTTTTCCCTTTTTTATTATATACTGTATATTCTTCCTAGATATCTGTATGCTCTTAGTTACCTAATGGTCAAAATTGGTAATCACTTTTTTTATGTTAATGATGCTTTTATTAAATATTATCAAGTTATGATGCATATGTTGGGTTAAAATATGTAAACTTAAAACTTTTTCACATTTCCATATCCCAAACCAACATTGTACTTGGGAACAGACCTGTAAATTTTCATCAAATTTCAGGAAATGGGGCAAAAAATAATAATTTTCAACGTCTCAGTTAGGAAATGGGACTGTGTTCATTTTCCTAACGTGTCTAACACACACAATTTCTAATTCGGATTTATTTTTAGTGTGATTTTAGAATGATCACTATGTGTGCCAATTAAGTTATTTTGTGTTTTTTCTTTTACTTTAAGCAGCCTTTGTTGTTACGTGAAAGTTTTAGTACAAGTGAAATTGTTCTGGCTGTAATTTTCTTTTATAAATAATGCTCCTTAACATTAATTTTATTAGTAATTAAATATTTTTTAGACACTTTTAGGAAAACTGTTCCAGCTCAAGGCTATTAAGCTGATGTTTCCATATAATTATTAATAATTATTATAGGTGTGTAAGCAAGACCATTTATACTACACAATATAATTAACGTATTAATTTCCTTAAAAAATTTACCGTAGTTTTTTTTTTTTGTTTAATATTAATAAAAAAGTCCAAGAAATATTATTTTTTTGTATTTTGTAACTTTTTCCCCCATTATTTTAGCATATATTGAGCATTAGTCTATCGTTATCGCCAAACAATATATGGATAGTCATCTGTGTATTCACAAAAATCCGCATTAAACATGATATTAAGATTTCGCTTTCAAGATCCATATCAATGTTGTCACTCAGTGGCATTAGCGGGAAGTACAAAAGCACCCCCCAACGGTGCCCATTTTTATAGCTTTCTTAAGAAATAAAGGCTGTCCAAGGAACAATTGGATAAAGTTGGGGATTGAAAATCCATCATATTCTTGTCCCTGTGAAATGAAACTCTGAATCCTCTTTCTGTTCTTTTTTTCTCCCTGAAAAGCACAATTCTACGAAGGGGGGTTACTTGTCTTAAATCCTTTGGGAAGCCACTGCTGATCACTTTTAATTACTGGGACTAAGGAGGATAAAATTAAAAGGAGCACCATTGAAGCAGGGGAAAGAAAGCTTGCTGAGCCCTCGGTGAACTGTGAAATATAAAAATTACATTCCAATACATTTTTTTTCTGGGGAGGAAACAAGGAAATGGCATTACTTAATCTTCAAGAGTTTGTCCTTAAATGGATATTTTATTTTTCATAGCTGTTCAGTCATCTGGTAGATTTGGTAGTTTTTTAAATAATTGTATGAAAGTATTCCTGTGAATGTAAATGGCAGAAAATGACACCCATGTGGGAAGTAATTATGTCTGTGTGTATAATGGGTTTAATGCAGTTCTCCATGGTGTCTGTACCGAAACGATGTCAAAAACCTATAAATTCTGGAATCTTGTATAGTATGTGCAGCTTAGAGCACAAGATCTCAAGCCAAGATGTGTTGTGTGATGGGAGCAATGGGAGAAGTTACAGTTCAGCCTAAGGCTGTGTTCACATGACTAATAATCAACCGTTATGTTAGAACGGATCCAGGAGCAAACATTTGGCAGAAAAAAAGTTGTGACAAGCGGGCTAAAAAAAAAACTGGATCCGGTATTTTAATGTTGAAGTCTATAGGAACCGGATCCATTAAATAGCCATCCGTTTTGTTCCATTTGAAACTGATCCTGTAAGCAACAAATGGATCCTTTTCAAATGAAAGAAAATCTGAAGGCTATTTAACGGATCCATCTTCCATTAACTTAAATGTATAAAAAAATAGATCCAGTTGAAATCAATTTTTGTAGCTGGACAAAAAAGTTTTCTGTACAACATTTTTTGTCATATGATTGCTGCTGGATCTGATCTAACGGATAATTACTGGACATGTAAAAATAAGCCTAAGTTTAAAAAAAAATATATAAAAAACCTTTTTGTATTTGGTATATGTTGATTGTACAACAAATGTTGCCACCTTTATCAATTCTGGGATTTGTATTATATAAGGGTGCCAAGATTAGGGAAAGTTTGTGACAAGTTTCCCATGTGTCCATATTTCCAGTGTCACTTATATATAATAGTTGTTGGACTCTATGGTGTATTTGTATTTTCATGCTATGGGGCTTTGAGTTGATGTTGATGCCTTCAGACTACCCCTTGAAGATCTGCACTAGTCAAGTTGTTTTTTTTGGAAGTAGGAGTAAGACAGCATAAAGGGATGTTTCTCTTCTCTTTTGTTTTAGGGTAATCTGATGGTTAATTACAATAGACTTATGGGAGAGCATAGCTCTAAAACTTAGTGCAAAATTATCCTTTTTCTTGAAAAATATGTCGATCAGCATGGGTACAGCTTTTAACAATCACCAGTCGGCGGCATTTTCTGTGCAGACCATCATCATCATTCACTCATGCAATGTTATATGTCACCCACTCACATCTATGCGAGTCCACCATAGATTCATCCATTTTTCTACTCGGCTTCCTGATCTTTCCCGTAGAGGGATTTTACTTTCTTTTGCATCTGTATGCTTTGTCCTTTTGACTTGATTTGCCCAATGTCATGTTCCAAAGGTTATACGATTCTTCCACTAGACTAATATTCATGTCCTATCCTTGCAATAAGTAATAAATATCGGATCGTTGTGGGTGCAACACCTGGCACCTGTATCCGAACAACTGCTCGCAACTCTGGCAGTGGATGATTGGGAACTGTGTACGGAGTGTAGCATCACCGCTCATCACACTGTTCATATGGCCGCTGCTGGGTACTGCAGAGCAGCTCCTATTTATTTGAATGGAGCCGATCTGCAACACCATGGAGGCGTCCACTAAAATCACTGTGTGCCTTTTCAATTACCCCAGTAAATGAGATGCGGAGGTTTCAGTTGTACCTGTTAGACCCAGTGGTTCCTTTGCTTCAAATGGGAATACAGAGAATATAAGTTGCATATAAAGTTTAAAGGCGGTGTCAAAAAAGAAATTGTCCCAGCATTGCCTAAAAATAAAAAATTACTGTATTTTTCAGACTATAAGAGGTACTTTTTCCCAAAAAATTGTTTGGGAAAATGGGCATGCATCTTATAGTCCAAATGTACTTACCAGGAATGTGGCGGCAGCAGGAGTCGGGCAATTCTGCCGACCCTGGGCTGAGAAGAGGGAGTGTTAGATGGTCAGACGCTGCAGGGCCATGATCTGACTCCCATACCAGGCTGGTGCGGCAATGGGTGTGCGGGGACTCCGGGCTTTCACAAAATGTCGAAGGAGGCCCCAAACCACCGAGCACCACCGAACCTGCCGCACAAGCCTGAGATGGGAGTCAGATCACCGCCCCGGAAGTGTTGGACCTCTGAACACCTCCTGTGATCGAGCTCCACCAGTGCTGCCGATATCCCACCCCCCATCCCACCCCCGGTAAACCAAATTGTAAAGACAGACCCACATTTGACGCATTTTTTTTTTTTGCCTATTTTCCTTCTGAAAATTTGGGGTGCATCTTATAGTCCAAAAAATACGATACATATACATCCCCCCTGATTTTCCCGTCACTTTTCCCATGCCACAGCTTGGTTCCCCGACGCTCTCCTTGCTTCCTCTTCCTATCAGGGACTGGTCTGTGACTGCTGAGTTATGTGATTTGCTGCCACAGTCACTTTTCCCTGCATTTGAAATAGGTCACGTAATCTCTGTGACAAATAAGTGGCTTTAGCACTAACTTCTCCACACAAGTTTTCTGCTTATTTTTAACAGCAGCTCCCATTAGAATCAGTCCAGTATGTGCACATAGAATGGATAATGAATAGATTTTCAATTTGGGTATCTAGCTGCTGCAAAAAATCCACCAACATACATTGTTGATTTTAAATAGCAATTTATGCTGCAGATATAAGTGCACATTTCATGGTTTGCATTGCATAGGGAGAAATGTGCATAAACTCCGCATCAAAAATCTGTATTACTTCTGCGTATTTCACAGAATTTTTTGCACTATGGAAAGTCTGTTTGAGATATGCCACATGAAAATGTAAAGTTAAATTGACTACTATCACTGTAAGGCCAGTTTAACACATACATGTTTCACAACCCCACAGGTCTTCTGACCCAAACTCTAATGTCTATGAGGCTGTCAAATTCGGGTCAGGAAACCCTTAGCCTGTCCTTTCATCGTGGTCCATAATCTTATATCCATAATTTGCTATCTAGTGTGAGTTGGTTCTCTTGCTATTGTCATCTCATGTTGAATAGATCATTCAGGGCATATTCACACGTTGCAGATTTGCTGCTGATTTTCCATCTGGATTTGCAGACTGAAAATGCCCAAGCATAAAGTAGTAGCAAAGTAAATAAGATTTAAAAAAAATCTCTTCTACATGGTACAGGTAACTTCCGTATGGAATTGATCTCTGCTGCAGATTTTTAAATCCACAGCTTATCACTATTGATTTTATTACCATTCATGCCTAGGGTGAAATCCACAACAAACTCCATATGGAACACCAAAAGGACCCAAACACAAAGGACTAACGTCGGCCGAACCCACTGATATCCTCAGATTCAGCTGACAGTCTAATGGGTTTTGAGGCCTTGCAACAACTAACCTTCAGGGGAGATGTTGATCGTGCATATCCAATTCCAGACTGCCAATCACTTCGTTCTCTCAGAAATAATTGTTGCCAAACATGTCTGGCAATGGGTTTCTCATAGACAACACATGAGTGATCAGCCAAATGGGATCCCTGGCCAGGATAGGACGCAAAAAAGAGTATACAGACTGGACAACATGGGATTGCAGCTGATTCTGTGAGGTAAAACATTGTTTAAAAACAGACAGTTTTACCTCACCGAAAGCATCAGCTGTGATCCCATGCTATCATGTGTGTATACTCTCTTTTGCTTCCCCTCCATCCTTTCCAGGAGTTGTGGTATGATCAGACCATTTCCCTGCATGGTCAGACACGACCATTACACAGTAGGGGCACATTTATAAGATTATCTCAGCACAGGAGCATTTTTTTTGGCACATCTCATTGTGGAACTTATTTTTATTCCAATATCTATTGATTAAAATGTGCTTTATTCATGAGAAAACCCTTTTAAGTGTTTTTTTTTTTAAACCCCTGGTGTCCAACAGTGATTAGATTTGTACTTGTAATTTTTTTATTCATGTATACATCACAGAAATTAGTTTAATCATATGCTATATATAGTATACTACTAACCATGTTATTTAAGAGGACCTCCCCTCTGGTAGAAAGCAATTCTCCTTAAAGATATCACTGTAAGGTTAATGTATTCAGTCCCGTAATGAAGGGAGGAGCCACGAGTGTTTTTTAGTATTTTCCATTGTGAACCAGGTGTCTTTTTTTTGGAAAATGTCTTACATATTTAATTTCTTGAACCCTTTAAAACTTACTTTATTATCCTACCTGCCACAATTTCAAACAGATCCAACCTCATCATTTTTAGTCCTCACTTAGCGAACAAATCGAGTCCACCAGTCTCGTGTGCTTTTGAGATGTGCATAGCCCCTCTGGTCTCACACACACCATCTCAAACACATACAAACTACTACTTGAACCAGACTTTGATCTTCTTCCTCCTTTCTGTAAGGCCTGAAAAACCGAACGTCACCAAACCTTTACACAGGAACAATTGTTTTGTTTTTTTATCCCATAAATCGATAACTGCCACCAAATCTCAAAAAAACAGTTTCACAATTGTTTCTATGTGGTATCTGGTTCTCTGCCTCACACAAATGGTATCCTCGATTATCCAAATTATGTTGGTGGTGTGGAGTAGAAGAGGGTACTCTGACCCATATTTAGTGGTCTTGTCCGATCCTGAAAGCCTTCTGGGTAGGATTAATTGAAGGGGGAAGGGGAAACTACAGGAGTGACAATCCCTCCATCTGGAGAAGCACTAGTACTATATATGTCCCCTATGGGCACAGCTACTTACGGAAATCATTGTTGCAAAATCTTCTTCAAGCAGCTAAAACAATAATTTTGCGTCCCTGGAAGTGTACGGACCCTCCCTTCTCTACAAGCCTGGTTTGTGTAAATAGCCTCGACCCATCGTTTGGAAACTTTTATAGCCCAGACGCAACTAGATAGGAACTCTACCGCTACTAAGTGGTTCCACTGGGAATCTTTCCTTACTTCCCCTCCCTACCAAAATATCCTAAGATAACCGTGACTTGTTCCATATCTCACTCCTTTCTGCCAACACCTCATCCCTCACCCCTTTTTTCTATAGCCAGTCACTCCTTTTGCGCGTAACATTTATTAGTTAAATCTCCCCATTTTCCTTCTTTCTCCAGTTTAATCAGTAACGCTTCCATCCACTTGTCCCTGTTTTGCCCCCTTCTTTCTCCTTTCGTCTCTTCTACTTGCTCTTATTTATTTAGTTGCTAGGTTGAGCATCACTGTACGTAAAAGTTGTGCTTATATTTTTTCCATTTGGAATTTCATTCTCTTCTTTTATCAGTCGATTTTAGTATGGTTTTATGTGCTGATGTTTTATTTATTATTTTTTTTAAACTTTCAATTTTGGAAAAAAAAAAATTGCGTTTCTCAACAAAAAAAAAATACCATTAATATTTGAGTTTAGTGAAACTCTCTGGTTGTGTATTTGTATCTGTTCACTTGATTTGAAAGCGGGGACAAAAGCTTTCTATCCTTTATTCCTAATGTGTCTTCTCAACGAATAACATTTTCACTTTAATTCTCTGTCTTCGGGGAAATTGAGGTGTATGAAAGCAAGTAATGCAAATATAAGACAGCTCACAGGGGCCTGTGCAAAATTGAGTCTGTGTTAGCGGAGAAGTAAATCGAGGCAATCTGATAGGGAACCCGAATCCTGTCAATCAGGCTCAAGATATTGTGCTGTGTCCATACACTTTGTTTACTGTAGGGTTTTATGAGTTGTAACCTTCCCATGCCTGCTATTAATGAGGCTAAATCTTACTGCTTGAGGATTGAATTACTGCACACCTCTGGGCTAATGGTTATAAACAGAGAGTCCCATTAGGGTTGCATTTTGATTCATTCATTTGCATTTTTTTCTATTGTACTGAGAACAATGGCTGGTAAATAGCTACAAACAAACAATTTGCATGGAAATGTCAGCAATGTTCCTAATTAGTATCTTGTGCTTGTTTATTAATGGCTTTTTAGCTTAAATGCACTTATGGGTGTGGGATTTTTTTAAGCTTTCTCTGCTTGGAAATTAGTGAGGGAAGACTGGAGTTTTTGATAAGGATCTGTTTTGTTTTTTGTTTTGTTTTCTTTTTTAAAACAAAGTAATGTTAAGTTTCCCCAAAGTGACCGCACCTTCCAATTACTCATTGACACACCCCTGCAATAATAAGAACGAAATAGGATATTTACTCTTCCTCCTACTTATCTTAATTGGGCATTAGAGAAAAGTCTACCGAGCCTTCCAGCCGACCATCTAATATGGTCAGTATCTCCTGATGATGGCGGGGAGAGAGGGATCAGGCATGTTGGATTTCAGCACCTCATCCTTTTGAAGTCTGGCAGTGGCATACTCCGCTCTCCCTATTGGAAAAAAACATGCATGCTCAGCCAAACCAAGCATGCATATATACATGTATCATATACAAATACTATCCGTTTTGAGGCCAAACGGATAGTCTTGGCTAATATGTTCCCGTGGACACGTCAAGGAACTTTCTCGATGAACACACTGAGCATATATCACAAACGGTCTTAGAAGAACAGATCATAGTGATCACTATGAATGTAATTATGTAATTGAATCTCATATTTTGCTTTCTAAAGGAAACTTTTCATATTGAACGAGCAATCTGTTCTACCAGCATGACATTATAGAGCAGGAGAAGCTGGTCAGAATGATCTATGGGTTTGTGGTGAAAAAAAATAATTTATTGAATTACTTCCCCGTTCATGCTTAGCCCAGAGGTCCAGGGGGCGGTCTTTTTCATTGACTGACAGGTTACTCCATGTTCATGCTCCTGCAGGAAAAGCTGTGAAGCACTGATAGGACCGACCTCTGGACCAAGAGCGATCGGTGATGTAAATGACCAGAGGTCCAGGGGGCGGTCTTTTTCATTGACTGACAGGTTACTCCATGTTCATGCTCCTGCAGGAAAAGCTGTGAAGCACTGATAGGACCGACCTCTGGACCAAGAACGATCGGTGATGTAAATGACCAGAGGTCCAGGGGGCGGTCTTTTTCATTGACTGACAGGTTACTCCATGTTCATGCTCCTGCAGGAAAAGCTGTGAAGCACTGATAGGACCGACCTCTGGACCAAGAACGATCGGTGATGTAAATGAATAAACTACATGCAATGCTGAAGCTTTTCCCATAAAATTGTATGTCTGTCTGCTCGGCTCCTCCTGCTCTGTAACATGCTGCACACAGATTGCGCAGCGTTTACAAGATGACAGGTTCCCGAGGGGACCTATTAGTACAGTTTAATGTATGGAAATCGTGTTATGGCCATATAGGTGTGTGTCCCCCAATAAATATGATAAAAATGAAGCATTGAAGCCATGCACCACTGCTGGAATTACATTGGAAATGTCAATGCACTTGTCATTTAAAGAGAATCTGTCAGCAGTTTTTTGTCTGTTATTTAAAGGCGGCATGAAGTAGGGGTTAAAACACAGAATTCAACGAAATGTCACAGGTCCGGATGTCTGCTGTTGTTTACTTACACTGAAGGTTTTATCACCAGTTTATTATCATTGCTGTGACTAGTTGGTCGGGCGGGAAATTGTATGACTCCATCCCTTCCTGTGATATTTTGCTTACTGTCTATAGACTATGTACATACAGAGCCTGAGGTGGGCGGGGTTAGCATTTTCAGCTCTTCTGCATTGCTGAATCTAAAAGCTCTGATTGTGTCAGATCTGCTGCATTCAGTAATATAAGTGATACATTGTTGGATTCAGGGTCTGTTTCTCTAAATCATGCTGCTCTCAGATGAGGTAGAAAAAACCTGCTAACAGATTCACTTTAAAGCTTTGTTCACTTTTTATGTCATGGTTTTTTTATTATTTTTTTTACGCAGGATCCTTGTTATCATCTGTTGAGATGTTGTGATTCATTACACCCTTTTACATTTAAAGGGTCCATAGGATATTAGTTTTTTTATTATTACTAGATAAAGTAGAGCAATATATGTTTTGATCATCAGTAAGCAAAACCTGACAGCGAAGAGCTAGTGTGAACTGAGCTTTTTGTCTGGGCTCACTAGTTGCAGCAATAACTGTGCCGACATACAGCAGGACAGCTGCAACTCTGCTGCAAAGTGTGAGCCCATCATATAAGCTAAATGACACCAGATCTCAATATTTTTTTTTAATAATTTTCATGAATTACCTGTATACAATGTAATAACTATTATGCTATGAGCACACGTATGCAGAAAATTTCTGCATAAAATCCTGAATCCTTCCCAGAAAACGCACGTTTTTTTCCGCGTGGTTTTTTTGCGATTTCCACGCGGTTCCAGACCCATAGAAAATAGCTAAAAATGCGGAATTTTCCGCGGATTAATGAGCATGCTGCGTTTTTTACCGCAAAGCATTTTTTTCTGCACAAAAATTGCGGAATTCGTTTAAATGAATGGTAAGCTTCTTTTAAGCGTTTTTAATGCGGTTTATTTGGTAAAACCGCGAAAAAACCGCTACGTGTGAGCACAGCCTTATAATCACACCACTATGGAAAATATACAGGCATTCTGTTTCAAGACGGCCATTTTGAAGAGAGATTTATTTATCTTGTATTTAACCCATCAAAGGCTTTTGACAGCTTTGGAGGTTGGGATGTGTCATCTTTTCTGACACAGGGAATAGTACGCGGAGCACAGGGAACATCCATAGCAGGGTAGGCTATTTGCTATCAGCCCCATCGGAACGAGAATGAAAATTGCATTTTTGTCAATTACTAAGCTGGCAAAAACTGTTCAATATTTTTCTAGCAGCAAGATGAAGAGCGGCGCCGGCAGCTGAGAGAGCGAGCACGTCAACTCATAGCAGAAGCTCGATCTGGAGTGAAGATGTCAGAACTTCCCAGTTACAACGAGGCATCCGCAGAAAAGTTGAAAGAAAGAGCAAAGACATCTGGAGGTGAGCGAAAAGATTATGTGTCTCTCATTTATACATCTCCTACATCTCTGTGTGATCCTCCGCGGGATAAGGAAAAGAGTCAATTAAATGGTGTGTATGTATAGGAAAGGTGGAGGGATATAGATGTTTTAGATATATTTACATTGCGGAGAGAGTCTGGTTAGCGGGTGTTAGAGAAACTCCGCTACGAGTAGCATTTTTGTGAAAAAAAAGCCATACTAACCCATTTCTCTCCATTCGGTTGCTGCTCATTAACGGTTTCTGATTGTCCAATCAATAGAGTCGTGATGTTACTATTTCTGTATGTAAGCAGAATATTTGCTAGTTGAGTCTGAATTGCATTAACACCATCCCAAACAGAGATGACATTGAAGAATTAGTGGTGGATACTCAACAGCCTGGGAAGTTTTGGAAGCCAAGCAAGCACTCAATAATTCTTCTTGTAGAATGAAGGCTCTTAAAGAGAACCTGTCAGCAGGATTTAGCAATACAATGTAAAGGCAAGGCCATAATCGTGCTGTTATACCAATTAAATAGGGACGCCTAGTGAAGAAATTCACATCCTGGTTGTCCTTTAATCAACATTTGAAGTTTTGGTGTAATACGTTTTTGATGAATAGGGGCGGGACTGTGGGTAAAGTCTTGGGGTCCTGCCCCAGCCTTGTCGTGGCATGTGTACCTGCTTCTGGTGTCTATACCTACCTCCTGTTGGAAAGTTTGCACCAGCACTGTAGTTTTTGCTGGCAGCGCTGGTGCAGATTGATCTCCAGATGGTCTTCAATGAAAATGGCACAAGTGATGGCGCATGCGCAGATTGACAATCCTGGTGGTCGTCGATAAAATGGCACTGGTGTCAGCACGTGCACGGATTGAAATCTCGGCTCGTCATTGAGCTGAGATCTCAATCTGCGCACGCGCCACCGCCTGCACCATTTTATTGACTACAGCCAGGAGATCAATTAGCATAAGCGCC
This sequence comes from Dendrobates tinctorius, assembly GCF_039654945.1. NCBI lineage: Eukaryota > Metazoa > Chordata > Amphibia > Anura > Dendrobatidae > Dendrobates > Dendrobates tinctorius. The sequence continues at coordinate 13,120,216 of NW_027361872.1, forward strand.
GCACTCTGCAAGGACGGCACCGGCGCTAACAGGAGGTAGATACAACAGAGGCAGGCGGTGGAGCCGAAGACCCTACCCAGAGTCCTGCGCTAACGCACCTAAAGTTTATTACCCCAAAACTTGAAATGCTGATTAAAGAACAATCACCATGCAGATTTATTCCCTAAAGATACCTATTTAGTCTGTGTAACAGCGGCATTATGGATACACCTTTTGCTAAATCATGATGACAGGTTCTCTTTAATGAATGGCAGTACACATAAAAAATATTCAGGTGATGAAGACTCTCTAACAGATATGATAGGAAAGGAAGACCATGAAGGCCCTGCTCTAGCTTGCATGGGATGAGCTTGAAAGTTGGTTGCATCAGCATTGCTTCAGATGCCCACAATAGGCACAAATTGGGTTTTTCGCACAATTTTATTCTGCCTAAAAATGATTTCCCATCCTGTCGTGATTTTTTTCTCCCAGCTTTTGTCTTCAGAAGTTAACAAACTTAACAAGTAAACAATGAAAAGCTTGTCCTTTTCACAGATGTTTTGTTGTTTATTTTTCTTCCTAACTGCAAAGTTAAATAGCTTTATAAATATTCTTTATAAAGATTAAAAAAATTCTGACTGTTTGCCAACTACTGCTAAATAAGTACCGTACTTTTATCTAGATGAAAAAAAATTACATATCCGTCAGAGCTCCAGCTCTACTTTCTGCTTTACACCTTTTCTCAATGTTAGAGACAGCAGTATGTAAAAAGATTGCACGCAGATCCCCAATGTGTTGACAGGGTAAAAAGTATCTATAGTCTCATGGAGGGTAGAGAAAACAGTCTGTAAACAAAGAGAAATGCACATGGAGAGAAACGTACAGTATAGAAGCTGTGCTGATACATGAGAGCAAGTGAAGACTGCTACACTTTGTATACACAAAGTGCTCAACACAGGACAACGGTTGTCTTTTCAGCAGATCATAAATGCTCTGTGTGAAGGGGCTGGCTGACTATGTCATTATAATAGCGAAGTCAATCTCCTTTTCCCATTTACAGTGGCATGTAAAAGTTTGGGCACCCTTGGTCAAAATTATGGTTATTGTGAACAGTTAAGCAAGTTGAAGATTAAATGAAATGATCTCTAAAAGGCCTAATGTTAAAGATGTCCCCTTTCCTTTGTATTTTAGGAAAATATATATTTTCATCCTTTACATTTTAACCCCTTTACCCCCGAGGGTGTTGTGCATGTTAATGACCGGGCCAATTTTTACAATTCTGACTACTGTCCCTTTATGAGGTAGTAACTCTGGAACGCTTCCATGGATTCCGGTGATTCTGACATTGTTTTCTCGTGACATATTGTACTTCATGTTAGTGGTAAAATTTCATTTAAATAACTTGCGTTTATTTGTGAAAAAAACTGAAATTTGGTGAAAATTTTGAAAATGTTGCAATTTTCCAACTTTGAATTTTTCTGCCCTTAAATTACTGAGATATGGCACACAAAAAACTTAATAAGTAACATTTCCCACATGTTTACTTTACATCAGAACAAATTTTTTTTTTTTTAGGAAGTTATAAGGGTTTAAAGTTGACCAGCGATTTCTCATTTTTACAACACCATTTTTTTAGGGACCACATCACATCTGAAGTCACATTGAGGGGTCTATATGATTCAAGAAGTTTATTAACCCTTCAGGTACTTCACAGGAATTTTTGAATGTTTTAAAAAAATGAACATTTAACTTTTTTTTCATACACAAATTACTTCAGGTCCAGTTTTTTTTATTTTACCAAGGGTAACAGGAGAAATTGGACTGCAAAAGTTATTGTGCAGTTTTTTCTGAGTACGCCGATACCTGATGTGTGGGGGGAACCACTGTTTTGGCGCATGGCAGAGCTCGGAAAGGAAGGAGCGCCGTTTGACTTTTTCAATGCAAAATTGGCTGGAAATCAGATCAGACGCCATGTCACGTTTGGAGAGCCCCTGATGTGCCCAAACAGTGGAAACCGCCCACAAGTGACCCCATTTTGGAAACTAGACCCCCCTAGGAACTTATCTAGATGTGTTGTGAGAACTTTGAACCCACAAGGGCTTCACAGAAGTTTATAACGCAGAGCCATACAAACAAAAATATCATATTTTTTTTTCCACAAAAATGATATTTTTGCCACCAATTTTTTATTTTCCTAAGGGTAACAGGAGAAATTGGACCACAAAAGTTGTTGTGCAATTTGTCCTGAGTAGGCTGATAACCCCATATGTGGGGGTAAAACACTGTTTGGGCGCATGGCAGAGCTTCGAAGGGAAGGAGCGCCGTTTGACTTTTTCAACGCAGAATTGGCTGGAATTGAGATCAGACACCATGATGCATTTGGAGAGCACCTGATGTGCCTAAACAGTGGAACCCAATTCTAACCCCAGCCCTAACCCCAACACACCCCTAACCCTAATCTCAGCCCTAACCCTAATGGGAAAATGGAAATAAATCCTTTTTTCTTAATTTTATTTTTTTTCCCTAACTAAGGGGGTGATAGCAGGGGGTTTGATTTACTATTTATGGCGGGTTTTTATGTTTGGCAGCTGTCACACTCTAAAAGACTTTCTTTATTGTAAAAATATTTTTTGCATCACCACATTTTGAAAGCTATAATTTTTCCATATTTTGACCCACAGAGTCATGTGAGGTCTTATTTTTTGCGGGACGAGTTGACGGTTTTATTAGTACCATATTCGGGAATTTGACATTTTGTGATTGCTTTTTTATTCCGATTTTTGTGACGCAGAATGAACAAAAACCAGCATTTTATTAATTTCTTTTTGGGGGGACGTTTACACTGTTCCGCGTGCGGTAAAATTGATAAAGCGGTTTTATTCTTCGGGTCAGTACGATTGCAGCGATACCTAATTTATATAATTTTTTTTATGTTTTGGCGCTTTTATACAGTAAAAACTATTTTATATAAAAAATAATTTTGCATCGCTTTATTCTGCAAGCTCTAACTTTTTTATTTTTTTGCTGATGCTCTATGGTGGCTCATTTTTTGCGGGACAAGATGACGTCAGCGGTACCATGTTTATGTGCGTCTTTTTGCTCGCGTGTTATTGCACTTTTTGTTCGCTGGTATGATGATAAAGCATTGTTTTTTGCCTTGGGTTTTTTTTTTTTATTGAAGGGGTTCACTAAAGGGGTTAACTAGTGGGACAGTTTTATAGGGCGGGTCGTTACGGATGCGGCGATACGAAATATGTGTATTTTTATTTTTTTTTTTAAATAAAAAAAAATTAGGGAATTTATTTATTTTTTTTAATTAGGAATTTTTTAATAATTACTTTTACACTTTTTTTTTTTATTTTACTTTATATTATATTGTCCCAGTGTGGGACAATATAATAAAGTGTCGGATCAGCGATCTGACAGGCACTGCAGCAGGCTTTCTCAGCACCTACTCTCAGCAGGCACTGAGAAAGCCGCCTCTCCGCAGGACCCCGAAGGCCCCCGAGGGCCATCTTGGATCCGGGGGCCTGCAGGGACGAGACCCTCAGAGCTTGTAAACATTTTTTGTAGCCAGTCTAGAGTCTTTCAATTTTTGTTTGAGGGATTTTCATCCATTCTTCCTTGGAAAATTCTTCCAGTTCTGTGAAATTTCTGAGTCGTTTTGCATGCACTGCTATTTTTAGGTCTATCCACAGATGTTCAATGATGTTCAGATCAGGGGACTGTGAGTTCTATTGTAAAACTTTCAGCTTGCGTCTTTTGAGGTAGTCTATTGTGGATTTTGATGTGTGTTTAGGATCATTATCCATTTGTAGAAGCCATCCTCTTTTCAATTTTAGCTTTTTTACAGATGGTGTATGTTTACATAAAGAATTTGTTGAAATTTCATTGAATCCATTCTTCCCTCTACCCATGAAATGTTTCTCGTGCCATTGGCTGTAACACAAGCTCAAACCATGGTTGATTCACCAATGCTTAATAGTTGACGAGGTGTTCTTATACTGAAATTGTGTGCTCTTTTTTTCTCCACTCATACCATATGATCATTGTGGCCATCAGGATTGTTTAGGTTTTTTTTTAGCATACTTCTGATGCTGAATTTCTGATGACTCTTCCATGAAGGACTTATTTGTGCAGGTGTCTTTCAACAGTAGAACAATGTACCACAACTCCAGAGTATACGAAATCTTTCTGAAGAGCTTTTGCAGTCAAGTGGGGGTTCTGATTTGCCTCTATAGCAATCCTACATGAAATTTTGCTTGGTCTTCCAGACCTTATCTTGACCTCTACTGTTCCTGGTAACTGCCATTTCTTAATTAGATTTCAAACTGAGGAAAGAGCAACTTGAAAACACTTTGCAATCTTCTTATAGCATTTTCCTGCTTTGTGGGCCTCCACCCTTTTCATTTTCAGAGTGCTAGGCAGCTTCTTTAGAAGAACCCATGGCTGATGGTTTCCTAACTATGATCGTGAACAAGCCATAGCCCTAACAGGCTAATTAAGGTTTGAAACCCTGGTCAAAGTTGTCCGAGCATACAAATCTCCAAGGATGCCCAAACTTTTGCATTGGCCCATTTTCCTTTTTGTATTTTTTTAAAATGGAAAAAAATGACTATACATATCTATTTTTTTGCCTAAAATACAAACTAAATGTGCACCTTTAGCCCTTTTAGAGATCATTTCATCTTCAACTTGCTTAACTGTTCACAATAACAGTAATTTTGACCAGGGGTGCCCAAACGTCGACATGCCACTGGATGCATTGGTTATAATAGAGAAGGGTCTCACTAATTCCTACAGACAAGTCAGTTAGCCAGGCTTCTTTAGACGCAGCACTGTTTAGGAGGCCACACATGAAATGCTGTTGTGTTTCAACCAGAAGTCGGAAGTAGACCTGCCAAGACCTGGGAAAAAAAATATCTTAAGATCGGGGCAACTTTGCTAATTGAATGATACTAGAAATTTGTACAATGTTTTTCCTTTTTTTAATGTATATTTAAGTATATAATTTTTTTTAACTGGACAAGTCCTTAAATTGAAAAGTAGACCTAGACATTTATATAAGACCCTCTAAACGTAGTTATGGGCAACACCTGCTCCAGTTTTTTCATGTTAGATCTCAGCACCCACATGGAACGTTTTCTAAATTCCAGTCAATGTTTTGTACGTACATAAAGACTAAATCATCCCCTTATTTCTGAGTTATCTTTAAACCAAGGCATTATTGACTGTGTTTTTCCCAATGTGTTTCCAGGTAATCTGCTATTTACTAAGTGGTGAAAATAGCTTTCTTAATGTTCTATCTTCCGTCTTTATTAATCTCTTCCTCATTCTTTGGCAGAAGAAACAGCTTTTTGTTTCTGTCCTAAAAGTATACTAACCTAGGCACTTCATATTTCTGCAGATGAGGATGATTTTAACAATGCGCTTACTAATGAGGACACTCCTGATTGCACTCTTGTATGTGGTGGAGGTGGTGATGAATCTACTAACCTAGACCCAGATCTCACTGGTAATTTTATATTGCATGTCTTTCAGTTTTTGGGGTTTTCGTTCTTTCTCTGCTTCATTGTACAGGTATGGGATCGTTAATTTGGATTTGGTTCAACTCTGTGTCCTTGTCGCAGTTTTACGTCTGTACACGGACATTCCCGGCCCCCCTCTGCTCCATTAAACTGAATGGCACCAGCAGCTGCAAAGTCCTGGAGCTTCATTGTGCAGGGAATAACTCTAAAGGGACATGACTCTGTATCTGTGATACATCCCCTTCAATCTCAGGTTCTTAGAGGGTCCTAAAGTTTAAAACCCAGCTCTTGTTAGAGGTTGTCCTGGATTAAGGTGCTGTTGACCTATTCTTCTGATAGTTCATCAGTATGACATCATTGGGAATCTTGTATCCGGCACCTGCACTGATCGGCTCTTACCGGGTCCCTCACTCAGCAGAAGTACATGGTGTACTGAGCTAGAACATCACAGTTCCATACTTGTTATCCGTGACTGTAGCTCCGCTCCTATTCCCCTGAATCAAAGCTGAGCTGCAGTACTCAGGAATGGCTGCTACACATTTCCACTACCTGATAAGTTGATTGTGGGGTTGATTGGACACCCACAAGCCTGATGTAAATAATGGCATATTCTTCTGATATGTCATCACTTAGTAAATTTTAAATACCCCTTTAGACGTTTGTCAAGGTGTGACAACTTTTGCTCCAACAACATTTCAATCAAAATCGTCCATGTAACCAACCATGTAATACAAACGTCAAACAGGTTCTCCAAAGACTGTCATTGGTAGCCACGGCATAAGGGTGTTTCTACAATGAGGGACCTCCGTCTATCCCAATTTATTTAATAATATGGCACGTAAAGATGACACAACCCCTCTAATTCTAGCATGCTCCTATTAGCACTTCAGGATCATCCATTCTGTACAATATTGCTTTCGGTAAGAACAAATTCTTAATCCTTCAATTGCCATCACTGTATTTCAAAGTAGGATATTTACAAATCTGCTACATTTATAACTTTCATGCATGCGAATTTTTTGGACCGTACCCAGGTCACAGGAACAGTATTTTCCCCAGAAATGTAGATCTGTTTATTGAAAAAACTCCACCTGGATCAGGACCCCAACAACTGCGTGATGGAAAGCACAGGAGACACACGCGACTATCACTGTGCTGGAGGATGTGTTACATGGTCAATAGGATTAGAATATTTTTTAATGGTAAATTCCCTTTAAATTGTGAGTTTGTGTTCTCGTGCTTTCGTTGGTTACAGTTCCGTGGTCGCTGTTTGTCTGTTGTTTTGTTGAGGTTTCTTATCACAGGACTTCAGAAGCGGAGACTTTCTGCCTCTGGAGCATATCCTCGGCGGAATGGCAGAGCGTTGGCAGTCCTTCACTCATAAACGCCCAAACTTTGCATTTCTTGCTGGAAACACAGAAGGTTTCTGTAATGGAATATATTTGTGCTCGTACATTTGTACTCGTGTATGATTGTGTCTGCGATCAGTGTCATCTATGTAAAGTGTATACGAAATGCTAACAAGGAATAGATGGAAAGTCTGCCACTTTTAAGGGGAGAAAATATTATATTTATTATCTGGTATCAAAGTCCATCATTGAGGAGATATAATAAGACTAAAGATTTATAGAACTCTATATTTACCGTATACTTTGACAGATTTATATCGTATCAATGGATGATAATTATTGACATATGCTTACTTCCATTATGTCGCAGATATGCTTTATTATAAATTGGAGCCTGGGTTCTAAGAATCTCCCCAATTTTGAATGGCACACGGAGCATCATACCCTTTGACATCCTTCATTTATCCTTATCAAGCAGTATTTGCCTCCACATGGACAGCTAAAAATGCTCCATAGACTGCATAAAGATTGTAGTAATCTCTCGGTTTGTTCCAAATTTATGATACATTTTTAAAATCAAAGTTAAACCGCTTATGGCTGTGCTGTTCACAATCATGCTGGGTTCTGTTATAAGGGGTTTCTGTGTTTTACACAGCAAGAATATCCAAGTATAGAGAATCCCCATATTTGGGTTCTAGAAATCCGAGGCTCCAGAATAACTCGGCTTTTATTTCATCCTTATAGCAAGGAGTATGCAGCAAAGTTACGCAACTTATGATGGATGTGTGATGAAACCAGAGATGATTTCTGGAGATGCCTGCAGCATAAAATGACAGTGGGTGATAAAGGCCACAAGATAGTGATACTATGATGAAAGCATAGACTAGTAGTGGTCTTCATGGTGGACGCTGTGTGGTAGTGTTCAGTAGCACGTTCTGTATGTGTAATAGCACATTTCTGTAATGTGTTCTTAGACCAGTTATACTTTTTTTGGATTTACTGGTGCTCCCTTCATAGACCCAAGTCATAAACCAATGAATTCTGTAACATACATAAGTTAAATCCACAGCCTGCAGTTTTCATTTGGTAAGTACATGGTTAACAAAAGGAATGACCCCCCGTACCTGACGGCCCCTCGCAGCCTCAACCATTAGTGTTTCTAAGGTGGTCATTTGGATTGACAGGTTTGAGCACAGGAATAATTGTAGTCATCTTTAATGACAAGAATAGAAAGCAGTTTGTTGTAGTTCTTATGAAAATTTGATCTGTGTTGATGGATGAAATACACAAGTCTTTTGAAGTGTTTTCCAGGAAACGGAGTTAAACTTTTTAGAATGAGGTTTATCCTTGACTGGATTAGTGACCTTGTCACATTGTGAACCCTCTACTTCTTCACCACGTCCCGGGCAGTTCAGTGCACATCTGCTGTGGACAACTTTATTACCATCAATAGGGTATTTGTGCCGAAACACCCGAGACTACATCTCATTTCTTACATGAGCTATTTTGTGAAATTCAAGATCAGGTCTAATATAGTTTCAATTCAATAATGTTATTAGTTTAACCGAAAAATCATGAGATGGAGCATGAAATAATTCTGAAATAGCAGACAATGATGGAAGTCCTTGTGTTGTCCCCCAAAGAATGAATATATATATATATACACTGTGTATGTATATATATATATATATATATGTTACAGTACAGACCAAAAGTTTGGACACACCTTCTCATTCAAAGAGTTTTCTTTATTTTCATGACTATGAAAATTGTAGATTCACTCTGAAGGCATCAAAACTATGAATTAACACATGTGGAATTATATAATTAACAAAAAAGTGTGAAACAACTGAAAATATGTCTTATATTCTAGGTTCTTCAAAGTAGCCACCTTTTGCTTTGATTACTGCTTTGCACACTCTTGGCATTCTCTTGATGAGCTTCATGAGGTAGTCACCAGAAATGGTCTTCCAACAGTCTTGAAGGAGTTCCCAGAGATGCTTAGCACTTGTTGGCCCTTTTGCCTTCACTCTGCGGTCCAGCTCACCCCAAACCTTCTCGATTGGGTTCAGGTCTGGTGACAGTGGAGGTCAGGACATCTGGCGTAGCACCCCATCACTCTCCTTCTTGGTCAAATAGCTCTTACACAGCCTGGAGGTGTGTTTGGGGTCATTGTCCTGTTGAAAAATAAATGATGGGTCAACTAAACGCAAACCGTATGGAATAGCATGCTGCTGCTGTCGTAGCCATGCTGGTTCAGTATGCCTTCAATTTTGAATAAATCCCCAACAGTGTCACCAGCAAAGCACCCCCACACCATCACACCTCCTCCTCCATGCTTCACAGTGGGAACCAGGCATGTAGAGTCCATCCATTCACCTTTTCTGCGTCGCACAAAGACACGGTGGTTGTAACCAAAGTTCTCAAATTTGGACTCATCAGACCAAAGCACAGATTTCCACTGGTCTAATGTCCCATTCCTTGTGTTCTTTATCCCAAACAAGTCTCTTCTGCTTGTTGCCTGTCCTTAGCAGTGGTTTCCTAGCAGCTATTTTACCATGAAGGCCTGCTGCACAAAGTCTCCTCTTAACAGTTGTTGTAGAGATGTGTCTGCTGCTAGAACTCTGTGTGGCATTGACCTGGTCTCTAATCTGAGCTGCTGTTAACCTGCGATTTCTGAGGCTGGTGACTCGGATGAACTTATCCTCCACAGCAGAGGTGACTCTTGGTCTTCCTTTCCTGGGGCGGTCCTCATGTAAGCCAGTTTCTTTGTAGCGCTTGATGGTTTTTGCCACTACACTCGGGGACACTTTCAAAGTTTTCCCAATTTTTCAGACTGACTGACCTTCATTTCTTAAAGTAATGATGGCCACTCGTTTTTCTTTACTTAGCTGCTTTTTTCTTGCCATAATACAAATTCTAACAGTCTATTTAGTAGGACTATCACCTGTGTATCCACCAGACTTCTGCACAACACAACTGATGGTCCCAACCACATTTATAAGCAAGAAATCCCACTTATTAAACCTGACAGGGAACACCTGTGAAGTGAAAACCATTTCCGGTGACTACCTCTTGAAGCTCATCAAGAGAATGCCAAGAGTGTGCAAAGCGGTAATCAAAGCTAATTTGAAGAACCTAGAATATAAGACATACAGTATTTTCAGTTGTTTCACACTTTTTTGTTAATTATATAATTCCACATGTGTTAATTCATAATTTTGATGCCTTCAGAGTGAATCTACAATTTTCATTGTCATGAAAATAAAGAAAACTCTTTTGGTCTCTATTGTGTATGTGTATATATATATATATATATATATATATATATATATATATATATATATATATATAATATATAATATATATATATATAATATATATATACAGTCATATGTTAAAGTTTGGGCACCCCTATTAATGTTAACCTTTTTTCTTTATAACAATATTGGTTTTTGCAACAGCTATTTCAGTTTCATATATCTAATAACTGATGGACTCGGTTATATTTCTGGATTCAAATGAGGTTTATTGTACTAACAGAAAATGTGCAATCTGCATTTTAACAAAATTTGACCGGTGCAAAAGTATGGGCACCTCAACATAAAAGTGACATTAATATTTCGTAGATCCTCCTTGTGCAACAATAACAGCCTCTAGTCACTTCCTGTAGCTATTAATTAGTTCCTGGATCCTGGATGAAGGTATTTGTGACCATTCCTGTTTACAAAACAATTCCAGTTCAGGTAAGTTTGATGGTCGCCGAGCATGGACAGCCCGCTTCAAATCATCCCACAGATGTTCAATGATATTCAGGTCTGGGGACTGGGATGGCCATTCCAGAACATTGTAATTGTTCCTCTGCATGAATGCCTGAGTAGATTTGGAGCGGTGTTTTGGATCATTGACTTGCTGAAATATCCATCCCCTGCGTAACTTCAACTTCGTCACTGATTCTTGCACATTATTGTCAAGAATCTGCTGATACCGACTATAACAAGATTCCCAGTGCCGGCGTTGGCCACACAGCCCCAAAGCATGATGGAACCTCCACCAAATTTTACTGTGGGTAGCAAGTGTTTTTCTTGGAATGCTGTGTTTTTTAGCCTCCATGCATAACGCCTTTTTGTATGACCAAACAACTCAATCTTTGTTTCAGTCCACATGACCTTCTTCCAAAATGTAACTGGCTTGTCCAAATGTGCTTTTTTGCATACCTCAGGCGACTCTGTGGCGTGCTTGCAGAAACGGCTTCTTTCGCATCACTCTCCCATACAACTTCTCCTTGTGCAAAGTGCGCTGTATTGTTGACCAATTCCCAGTGACACCATCTGCAGCAAGATGATGCTGCAGGTCTTTGGAGGTGGTCTGTGGCTTGTCCTTGACTGTTCTCACCATTCTTCTTCTCTGCCTTTCTGATATTTTTCTTGGCCTGCCACTTCTGGGCTTAACAAGAACTGTACCTGTGTTCTTCCATTTCCTTACTATGTTCCTCACAGTGGAAACTGACAGGTTAAATCTCTGAGACAACTTTTTGTATCCTTCCCCTGAAAAGCTATGTTGAATAATCTTTGTTTTCCGATCATTTGAGAGTTGTTTTGAGGAGCCCATGATGCCACTCTTCATAGGAGAATCAAATAGGAGAGCTATTTGCAAGTGGCCACCTTAAATACCTTTTCTCATGATTTGATACACCTGGCTATGAAGTTCAAAGCTCAATGAGGTTACAAAACCAATTTAGTGCTTCAGGAAGTCAGTAAAAAGTAGTTAGGAGTGTTCAAATCAAGAAAATGATAAGGGTGCCCATACTTTTGCACCGGTCAAATTTTGTTAAAATGCAGATTGCACATTTTCTGTTAGTACAATAAACCTCATTTGAATCCAGAAATATAACTGAGTCCATCAGTTATTAGATATATGAAACTGAAATAGCTGTTGCAAAAACCAAAATTGTTATAAAGAAAAAAGGTTAACATTAATAGGGGTGCCCAAACTTTAACATATGACTGTGTGTGTGTGTGTATATATATATATATATATATATATATATATATATATACACATCTGATATAGATATATGTATCTATCTAGATCTATATATGCACAGTTGTGTGAATAAGTGTTTGCCCCTTCCTGATTTCCTATTCTTTCCCATGTTTGTCACACTTAAGTGTTTCAGATCACCAAACAAATTTAAGTAACACAAGTAAACACAAAATGCAGTTTTTAAATGAGGATCTTTATTGTTAAGGGAAATAGAAATCCAAACCTACAGGGCCCTGTGTGAAAAAGTGATCTCCCCCCCCCCTTAAAATATAAATTAACTGTGGTTTATCACATCTTTGGGAAGCTGAGTTCAAGTTCCACGAGCCACACTAAGGCATGATTACTGCCACAATGGTTCTCAATCAAGAAATCATTTAAATAGGACCTTCCTGGCAAAGTGAAGTAGACCAAAAGATTCTCAAAAGCTAAATGTCATGCCACAATCCAAAGAAATTCTGAAACAAAGTAATTGAGATCCATCAGTCTGAAAAAGGTTATAAAGCCATTTCTCAAGCTTTGGAACTCCAGCAAACCGCAATGAAAGCTATTATCTACAAAAGGCCTCACTTGTCTCCGTTAAGGTCAGTGTTCATGACTCCACCATAAGAAAGAGACTGGGAAAAAATGGCTTGAATGGCAGAGTTCCAAGACGAAAACCACTGCTGGGCAATAAGAACATAAAGGCTTGTCTCAGTTTTGCCAGAAAACATCTTGATGATCCCCATGACTTTTGGGAGAATACTCTGTGGACTGACTAGACAAAAGTTTAACTTTTTGGAAGGTGTATGTCCCATTACACCTACAGTTGTGGCCAAAAGTATTGACACCCCTGCAATTCTGTCAGATAATACTCAGTTTCTTCCTGAAAATGATTGCAAACACAAATTCTTTGGTATTATTATCTTCATTTAATTTGTCTTAAATGAAAAAACACAAAAAGAATTGTCCTAAAGCCAAATTGGATATAATTCCACACCAAACATAAAGAGGGTGGACAAAAGTATTGGCACTGTTCGAAAAATCATGTGATGCTTCTCTAATTTGTGTAATTAACAGCACCTGTAACTTACCTGTGGCACCTAACAGGTGTTGGCAATCACTAAATCACACTTGCAGCCAGTTGACATGGATTAAAGTTGACTCAACCTATGTCCTGTGTCCTTGTGTGTACCACATTGAGCATGGAGAAAAGAAAGAAGACCAAAGAACTGTCTGAGGACTTGAGAAACCAAATTGTGAGGAAGCATGAGCAATCTCAAGGCTACAAGTCCATCTCCAAAGACCTGAATGTTCCTGTGTCTACCGTGCGCAGTGTCATCAAGAAGTTTAAAGCCCATGGCACTGTGGCTAACCTCCCTAGATGTGGACAGAAAAGAAAAATTGACAAGAGATTTCAATGCAAGATTGTGCGGATGTTGGATAAAGAACCTCGACTAACATCCAAATAAGTTCAAGCTGCCCTGCAGTCCGAGGGTACAACAGTGTCAACCCGTACTATCCGTCGGCGTCTGAATGAAAAAGGACTGTATGGTAGGAGACCCAGGAAGACCCCACTTCTTACCCCGAGACATAAAAAAGCCAGGCTGGAGTTTGCCAAAACTTACCTGAAAAAGCCTAAATGTTTTGGAAGAATGTTCTCTGGTCAGATGAGACAAAAGTAGAGCTGTTTGGGCAAAGGCATCAACATAGAGTTTACAGGAGGAAAAAAAGAGGCATTCAAAGAAAAGAACACGGTCCCTACAGTCAAACATGGCGGAGGTTCCCTGATGTTTTAGGGTTGCTTTGCTGCTTGACCGTGTACATGTCATTATGAAGTCTGAAGACTACCAACAAATTTTGCAGCATAATGTAGGGCCCAGTGTGAGAAAGCTGGGTCTCCCTCAGAGGTAATGGGTCTTCCAGCAGGACAATGACCCAAAACACACTTCAAAAAGCACTAGAAAATGGTTTGAGAGAAAGCACTGGAGACTTATAAGGTGGTCAGCAATGAGTCCAGCCCTGAATCCCATAGAACACCTGTGGAGAGATCTAAAAATGGCAGTTTGGAGAAGGCACCCTTCTAATATCAGGGACCTGGAGCAGTTTGCCAAAGAAGAATGGTCTAAAATTCCAGCAGAGCATTGTAAGAAACTCATTGATGGTTACCGGAAGCGGTTGGTCGCTGTTATTTTGGCTAAAGGTTGTGCAACCAAGTATTAGGCTGAGGGTGCCAATACTTTTGTCTGGCCCATTTTTGGAGTTTTGTGTGAAATGATCAATGTTTTGCTTTTTGCTTCATTCTCTTTTGTGTTTTTTCATTTAAGACAAATTAAATGAAGATAATAATACCAAAGAATTTGTGTTTGCAATCATTTTCAGGAAGAAACTGAGTATTATCTGACAGAATTGTCAATACTTTTGGCCACAACTGTAGCAGAAAAATAACACAGCATTTCAGAAAAGCAACGTCATACAACAGTAAAATATGGTGGTGGTATTGTGATGGTCTGGAGATGTTTTGCTGCTTCAGTACCTGGAAGACTTGCTGTGGTAAATGGAACCATGAATTCTGCTGTCTATCAAAAAATCCTGAAGCATAATGTCCAGCCATCTGTTCTCGACCTCTAGCTGAAGCTCTCTTGGGTTATTCAGCAGAACAATGATCCAAAACACATCAGCAAGTCCAAATCTGAATGGTTTAAACAAAATTAAGACTTTGGAGTGGTCAAGTCAAAGTCCTGACCTTAATCTGATTGAGATGCTGTGGCATAACCATAAAAAGGCGGTTCACGCTCAGAAACTCTCCAATGTGCCTGTATTACATCAATTCTACAAAGATGAGAGGGCCCAAATTCCTCCAGAGAGTTGTAAAAGACTCTTTGCCAGTTATCACAAATGCCCTGTAGGTTTGGTTTTCTTTTTCCCTTAATAATAAAGACTTTCATTTAAAAAAAATGCATCTTGTGATAGCAAAAGTAATCTTTGTTTAGTATTTAAATTTGTTTGGTGACCAGAAACATTTAAGTGTGACAAACAGGCAAAAGAATAGGAAATCAGGAAGGGGGCAAACACGTTTTCACACGACTGTGCATATATATAAAACACACGTAGTCAAAATTGTTGGTACCCCTCGTTTAGTAACAGAAAAACCCACAATGGTTACATAAATAATTTGAATCTGACAAAAGTAATAATAACTAAAAAAAAAATCTATGAAAATGAACAAATGAAAGTCAGACATTGCTTTTCAACCATTCTTCCACAGAATTTAAAAAAAATTAAAACTCATGAAATAGGCCTGGCCAGAAATGATGGTACCCCTGAAAATAATGTGTAAAAGGGACATGTTAAATCGTGGTGTGTCCAGTAATTAGCATCACAGGTGTCTTCAATCTTGGAATCAGCGAGTGGGCCTGTATAGTGGCTACAGATACTCGCTGTGCTGTTTGGGGACATGGTGTGTATCACACTCAACATGGACCAGAGGAAGCGAAGGAAAAACTTGTCTCAGGAGATTAGAAAGAAAATTATAGACAAACATGTTAAAGGTAAAAGTTATAAGACCATCTCCAAGCATCTTGATGTTCCTGTGACTACAGTTGCACATATTATTCAGAAATTTAAGATCTATGGAACTCTAGCCAACCTCCCTGGACATGGCCGCAGGAGAAAAATTGATGACAAATCAAAGAGACGGATAATACGAATGTTAACAAAAGAGCCTAGAAAAACTTTTAAACAGATTAAAGGTGAACTACAAGCTCAAGGAACATCAGTGTCAGATTACACCATCTGTCCTTGTATGAGCCATAGTGGACTTCATGGGAGACGATCAAGAAGGACATCATTGTTGAAAAAAAATTGATAAAAAAGCCACATTGGAATTTGCCAAACTACATGTTGACAAGCCACATAGCTCCTGGGAGAATGTCCTATGGACAGACGAGACAAAAATGGAACTTTTTGGCAAGGCACATCAGCTCAATGTTCACAGACGGAAAAATGAAGCATATCAAGAAAAGAACACTGTCCCTACTGTGAAACATGGAAGAGGCCATGTTATGTTCTGGGGCTGCTTTGCTGCATCTGGCACAGGGTGTCTAGAATCTGTGCAGGGTACAGTGACTATCAAGGGATTCTAGAGAGAAATGTGCTGCCCAGTGTCAGAAAGCTTGGTCTCAGTTGCAGGTTATGGGTCTTGCAACAGGATAATGACCCAAAACACACAGCTAAAAACACCAAAGAATGCCTAAAGGCCCCGTTACACATAACGATGTCCCAGCGATCCCACCAACGATCCGACATGATGGGATCGCTGGGACATCGTTAGGCTGATCGCCGGTGAGCTGTCACAAGACAGCCCTTCCAGCGATCAGGACCAGCGACGCTGGTTTCTAATGTAAATATCGGGTATCCAGGAGCCGCGGCTCTTGGATACCCGATATTTACCTTGGAAACCGGCGTACACGCTGGTTTCCAAGGTAAACATCGGGTATCTAAGAGCCGCGCGGCTCCTGGATACCCTCTGTTTACAATAGAAACCAGCGTCCAACGTCGCTGATCTCTCACTGCCACACGCAGCGATGCGTGCTGGGCAGCGGGAGACCAGCGATAAAAAAAAACAACCCAGGCTGATCAAGCACGATCAGCGATACCCGGCAGGGGGGCCGGTCACTGATCCCCGTCACACACAGCGATCTCGCTGGCGAGATCGCTGTAGTTTCACAAAATCAATGTGTGTGACGGGGCCTTAAGAGGAAAACATTGGACTATTCTGAAGTGGCCTTCTATGAGCCCTGACCTAAATCCTATGGAGCATCTTTGAAAAGAGCTGAAACACGCCGTCTGGAAAAGGCAACCTTCAAACACGAGACAACTGGAGCAGTTTGCTCTTGAGGAGTGGACCAAAATACCTGTCGAGAGGTGCAGAAGTCTCATTGACAGTTACAGGAATCGGTTTGATTGCAGTGATTTGCCTCAAAAGGTTGGGCAACAAAAAGTTAAGGGTACCATCAATTCTGTCCAGGCCTATTTCATGAGTTTTATTTTTTAATTCTATGGAAGCATGGATGAAAAGCAATGTCTGACTTTCATTTTCATAGATTTTTTATTTATTATTACTTTTATCAGATTCAAGTTATTTCTGTGACCATTGTGGGTTTTTCTGTCATTAAACGAGGGGTACCAATAATTTTGACCACTTTTTTTTTTTTTTTTCTGTAGTTTTGGCACTATTTTTGTCTTGATCCATGTCCTATTGTTTTAATTGGATAATTGGAAGATTTAGACGTTGTTGTTATAGCAGTTTTTATAAAGAATGGTAAGACTCTATTCACATCACATTAAAGGGGTTTTGGGGTAATTTGTTTTGATAAATATATGTATTTGTGGCTAAAAATATTCTTTTGCAGTTGGGTTTCATTACAAATTTTGCCCTGTTTGGCTTTCACTGCCTCTTTGTTTTCTGCACATTCAACTTTATTATAGTCAGTGGTCTTAAATCAGCTGAGAGGAGTTCAGAAAAATACATATAAAAAAGTTACAAACTTTCCTGTAAGACTGTGACAAAAATCTCACTGATGGAGTCTTAGCTCTGAAGGTCGGCCATTTTCTTTGATTATTGTAGACCACATCACGGTTGAATGTGCAGGGAAACAAAAAGCCTATAAAAGCCAAACTGTGCAAATTTTTTAATGAAACCCAATTGCAAAAATGATTTTTTTAGACATATGTGACTCTATGCCTATACTGCAAAATCCATCTGCCATTACCTGTGATACGCAGTATAAACTTTGGTAAGTAGTTTTTTTTTATCTATAAATTCACAATTGACCATAGTTGTCAGGAGAAACTCACAGAATATCTTCCTCATTTCCGTTACAGTCAATGGGGTAAAAAAAGAAAAGTCTCCTCTTACAAATATGATCTTATGTCTTCTAAATATAATCTGATCACAAATGCAGCCATTGAAATGAATGGGATCCTACAACAAATCTGCTCTTTTTTTTGTTTTACTAAAAACATGGTGTAAAGCAAAACTCTTGAAGTTGAGGATTGAACTTGATGGACCGGTGTCACTTTTCCAGCTCTGTGACGTGTGACTGCATCGGTTTCATCTCTTTGCTATAGTCTTGTGGTCGGTAATACCCTATGCACATGCAGTAAATGTTGGACAGGTTTTCCTGCGTTTCAATGTTTTCCACTGTGATAACACAATTTATGCCCCTAGAGCAATTAAAGCCCTTTAGTGACACTTCTCCGAAAGAAATCTGATATTTTCCAGATTAAGTATGTCTAGCGTACTTGTGCAACG
Organism: Dendrobates tinctorius; assembly: GCF_039654945.1. Lineage (NCBI taxonomy): Eukaryota > Metazoa > Chordata > Amphibia > Anura > Dendrobatidae > Dendrobates > Dendrobates tinctorius. The sequence continues at coordinate 13,138,410 of NW_027361872.1, forward strand.
ATAGAATCGCACTGCGAGGAGTCAGTGAACTAATGTACTTGCATACCACAGTGCGTATGTACGTGTATCTACACGAGAGGCAATGTTTTAATTAACAAGGAGGTGAAAAAGTTCAGTCTCGCCTAGTGCGTAACATAAAAAGTACCATTCAGGTATTGACACTAAGCCAAGAACAGGCTCATGTGTAAGGTTCTCTCCAGTGAAAGAAATACATAGCGGGGCCTGTACGAGCTTGTACACGTCGGCCTCAATGTACATCTTAATTTAAGGCTCTCCTGTTACCTTGTTGGTTATTTTCCCCCTTTTTTTTTTTCCTTTGTTGCTATAACACTGCAGACTAACAGGTTGTAAGATGACATATTGCTGAATAGTGGCGAAGTCTCAATTTCTCTCCCCCTCTCTTATTTTTTTTTTTTTTACCAATTTGCATACCTAGCCCGCCAAAACGCTAACTCCGTGGACTTCAAGTTAAGGAGACTTCTCGAGTCTCAGCCGCAGGTGGCAAACTCCTTGTCTAATGCTGCACAGAAAACATCACCCGATAGAGACTTCAAGGTGAGTTGGAGGGGCCGATCCGCGCCGTGCATGTGCTATGCATTCACACTCCCCCCTTGCATGCAAGGCAGGCCTCCACGGCAGGTGTAGGAACGTCCATCTTGTCATTTCACTTTTTTTTAAATGCATAGTTTCCGTATCTGGAGTTGATAACACGTTGTGAAAGATCTCATCTCTGCTCCGTCCGTATTTTGCATTAAAGCCCAAAATTCATCCACTGACGTTTTGCAACGTGAGCGCCACCTTACGCCTCATCTTTCCCTGCAAGCACTCATTATCTGAAGTGATTACTATGCTTTCCTTGTGTAGTTTGGGCCCTTTACCAGTTCTTGTGTTTTCTCTTATGTAAATGCACCATCTGGCATCTTTCATGTTGATAAAACCATTTAAATGTACAAGCCATATTAACAATTTAGAGGACCAGTCTCTACAAAGCCCAGAGTGAAGTAATGGAAGTGGCATGTTTAATAGGCTTAGATTAGAAGTGACTGGTTATACCATTGTGGACTAAACAGATGAAGAAAGGGTGACAAATGCCAGAGAAAGCCTGGGACTGAGGCTACGGAATTGTATCCTATGGCTCATTGCAATTTTCTTTAATAACTCAAATTCAATTTGCATAAAAAACATCTGTTTTAATAGGCGGGTCTGCAGCAGATAGTGCATTTCCTCAAGTCGTGAGCATCAACGTCACCACTGACATCACTACTGAGGACGCTGAATTCTGTTGCAGAACTTTGAGCTTTCATACTTTGTATTATATGTGTGACTGTGTATATGTATGTGTATATATATAATGTGTGTGTAATATATATATATAAAATTCATATGTATACTTATATACGCCTACATATATTCTCATATGCCTATATAAAATGTGTATATGCATATTTACCGTATATATTTGTGTGTAATATATGTATATTTACTCACGTATACACATATACCCCTATGTACGCGCGTGTGTGTGTGTGTGTGTATATATATATATATATATACTGTATATATATTCATGTACTCCTACATAAAGTAATAGTATGCATATGAGATATATGCCTATGATATCTATATGTATACATTCATAAAGGATAAAGGCAGCACTCCAAGGTCCAAACAGATTTTGCTGTTTATTGAAACAAAATGTCTGTGTATACTGTATATATGTATATAATGTGTGTGTGTAAATATATATATATATATATATATATATATATATATACAGTATGTGCAGATATATGTGTGTGTATATGAACAGAATTCAACTTTCAATACATATGAGTGTAAAAAATATGTATATTGAAAGTTGAATTCTGCTCATATACACATATGGAGTACATATATATGCACATATATATTATATGCTTGTATAATTATATGACCTACATACATTATATTGGACTATTTTATGTTTTTATTAGATCTTATTTTTTAATTTTTTTTAAGTTTAACTTTTATATTTATTTTCTATATTTATTTTTTTTTTTTTAACTGTGCTCTACATGTGTTATACCATTTGACTTAATATATACAAGCTAAAAAAATTCTACATTTATATAGATGATATAAAAATCCACCTATATAATTTTTATTGCTCGTATGATTCATATGTTTATGTGGCGTGTAAAACTAAGAGGAGGAGAAAGCTGTCCGCGTGATGACGGCTCCACGTCGTGTCTAACTTTTCACCCACCTGCAGGTTGTTAGGGGACTCCATTGCTGACTGAAAGGATTTCCTTCCCCTAGATAGAGGAGCTCTTTGAAGTCCCAATACAATGACTTTCATTGCTTCCCTTCGCCTGTCTGTTCCAATAAACTGGTGAAGAAAGTGTGCAGATCTAGCACCAGAAGAGTTAGTCTGTCTCGCAACAAAAGGGAGCCTAGATCAGGCCCGATCTGTGATTTTCTTTTTTTTCCCCTTTTTTTCCCCTTTTTTTATTTCATTATTTACAGGGGTATTTTGTGTGTTTGTGTCTGTCTTGATACAGCTTGCAATTTTTTTTATCCTTTGTCATCCCATGCTAGTTTTAATGTAAAATGAAGGCAGAGCGGGATTAATACAATGAATTGAAAAGGCTAACTGAATTAGTGGGCTTAGCGGAATACATTTGTAAAGTGGCAGAAGTCCTTGCCCATACAAAGAATTCTTAAAATGGGATTTAGTGGCTAATCGGACTGATAGTTTGCACATTGCGCGGCTTAAAGGAATTGCTAACGTTTTATTGTGTTTTTAGCTAGGTTGTTGGAGGCTTTAAAGGGTTAAATCTGTAAAGCCGCAAATTTTGTGAACAAAAAAAACACAAATTTTTTATATATACGTCAGGGCACGTCCGTCATTCATTATACATGCAGGAGATATTCCTAACGTTTATCCCGGTGTTCATTTCACAGGAGTTGGCCCCGTTGTTTGGGTGGCAACAAACCTTTTTGGAGGTTCGGTTTGTGAGATTGATACCTACTTAGCGGAAAGGGTGACGTCTTCTTAGCCTTGTGGTCATTGACCCTCACTGCCTCGTGTTGGCTCGTGTTTATTAATGGATTTAGTATTCTTTTATGCTTTTTTCGTTTTTGTTTGTTTTTCTTTTCCACTTTGGTGTACAATATGAGCGGAAACCTGTTTCGGGAGCGCGTATCTGGGGGTCGCCCTTAGCTTTTGCTCATATTCTACGGCTAATAATAAAATTCAGTTTTACACATTGATAAATACTCCACTCTGCGTTTGCAAGGACGGATAAACTGTTACCTTCCCCAGAGGGTTTAGCGTCCCTGGCCCCCTCTAGGCTGGAGAATAGGCTGCTGGGAGAACGCGCTCATTATTGATTGTCTCAATGCAGAGGAAGGGCAAAGTCTTGGTAGCTTTTGATAACCAGTTTTCAGCATTCAGCAGGCTTAGTTATTAGTCATGCATCTTAGGCTTCCCCTATTTACTTTCAAAACACTTAATAAAAATAATAAAAGATTAGGTGTAAAATGAAATATTTGTTTGGTACACAGGGCCTCGGTATCTGCAGCTTCCACACACTACTCCGGTTTAGCCTTCTGGGATCTTTCACGTTGATAGACCCATTTGAATTTGCTACCAGTATTAGCATTGGAAGCCTCGGAGAAAAAAAAAAAAAACAACAATTGCCGCGGTAAAGGGCTTACCTATAAATCTGGCTTTGGAAAGGTATAGTGGATGAAATGCAGTTCAGTGGGGTTGTATTCTAATCCTACCTTTTCAGCCTTCATACAGCATTAGAGGTTTATCTGAATGGGCATAAAATTAGAAACTAGTTCTTCTTGTTGTACGAGTCAGTGGGACTAGAACAGGATAGAATCCCTCCCCACGAAGGTTGCAGCGAAAAGGAGAAGAGATTAGCAGGGACAAGCTTTGCAATTGATATCAATCGCCTCCTGAATATACACAGCTGCATGAAAACATCATAGTGGAGGCTGAAAATTCAGGGGCTGAGTTACATTTTTTCAGGATTAGGGTTTTTGTCTTTCTTTTTTTTTTTTTTTTTTCTTTTTTTCGCTTTGGATTTTAATTAGAAAAACTGGTTCTCGCTTTTACTTAATTTTTTTGTAATTAAAAAAAATAACTATGCAGGCAATATATACATTGATTACAGTAGAGAGCAAAACATTTGGATATGGCCTTACTGTTAAGTCCTATATTTGAAAAAAAAAAAGTTGCGGTCAAATGGCAAATGGTATTAATACAACTTGTGCCATTAATGTATTGGGGGGGGGGGGGGGGTGTTTTCAAACAACCATATGGTCGGCGCAAAGAAATTCTTCATTGCTGATGTTCTCGTAAACATTAAAGTGGTGATAATACTGTGATTTTACCATAGTTAAGGTTGTGGTGTTGGGCCTCACCTTTTGTTTCATATGTGCTCACGTTTCTAGTTCTGAAAGTGAAGACAATGGGGCAGATTATTAAAAACTGTAAAAAAATAAAAAAAGAAAAAACCTTTTTGGGGCCTAAATAAATCTGCCAAACATGGCTATATCCATACAGACTGTGTCTCTATTGTAGTTGACGTCGGATGTATTACTTTATAAAATTTCTATGTAGGTATGGAAGAAATACTGGAAAGTGAGAATGTTTTTAAGAAATAGAAGTGTTAATAGTTTATTTTTTTATCAATTAATGAAATGTAAAATGAACAAAAAAAGTGAAAAGTCTAAATCAAATCAATACCCTTTGCCTTCATCAGTTATAGTAGGTACACCACCTGCACACAGTTTTTGAAGGAACTTGGCATTGAAGTTGTTCCAAACATCTTGCAGAACTAACCACAGATCTTCTGCAGATTTCTCTTGTGCAAATTTTCTGACTCTTCATGTAATCCCACACAGACTGGATGAAGCTATATTATAAATTCCAGGGCTCCTTGTTCTTCTTAATGATGAAGATAGGTCCTTATGAAATTGGCTGTATGTTGAAGGTTGTCCTGCTGCAGAATAAATTTGGAGCCAATCAGATGCCTTCCTGGTGGTATGGGTGGAGAAGTATCTGCCAGTATTTATCAGCATTGAGGATACAAAAACAATGGGCAACATTGAGGACTATAGACGCAGTAGTCAGTCAAGGAAACTTAGTGCAGCAGATGAAAGACACATCATGTTTACTTCCCTTTGAAATCAGAAGATAGTGAGCAGTGCCATCAGCTCAGAACTGGCAACAGTCAGAGGGACACAGCTACATCCATTTGCTGTTGGGAGAAGTCTGGTCAGAATTGGCCTTAATGGAATTGTGGCCAAAAACCATACCTAAGACAAGGAAATAAAGCCAAGCAACTCAACTATGCACATAGACATAGGATCTGGAGTTCAGAAAAATGGCAACAGGTGTACTGGACTGATGAATCAAAGTGTGAAATATTTGACTTTATCTATAGGCAGTTTGTTTGCTGAAGACCTGGAGAACAACACAATTTTGAGGGTCTGCAAGAAGCTTTGAAGCATGGTTGAGGTTACTGGGGCTGCATTTCAGTAAATGGAGTTTGGGATTTGATCATGAGAAATGGTTTCCTCAATGCTGAGAAATACAGGAAGACGTATGATGGATAAATAATACCATCAGGGAGGCGTTGGGCTCTCAATTTACTCCACAGGAGGACAGTGACCCCAAACATACCACCAATGTCATTAAAAATAATCTTCAGTGTTAAAAAAAAAAAAAAGAGGAGTCTAGTAAGTGATGATATGGCCCCTGCAGACCCCTGATCTCACGATTGAGGATGTCTGGAATTCCATGAAGAGACCGAAGGGTTTGCGCAAGTGACATCCAAAGAAGATCTGTGGTTAGTTCCCCAATATGTTTAGACTAACCTCCCTGCTGAGTGGTTAAAAACTGTGTAGAAGTGTATCTAGAATTGATGCTGTCCTGAAGACCAAGTGTGGACACGCCAAATATTGATTTTAGATTTTTTCTTTTGTTCACTTACTTTGGATTTTGTTAATTGATTCAAAAAAAAAATTATAACACTTCTATCCTTAAAGTTTTTTTGTTTTTTTTTTACTCTGCAGCATTTTTTACACGCCTGCTTAGAACTTTTGCACAGTGCAGTGCATTGATGGATATATTCAGAAAACCCTAGTTCAGGCTTTTAACCCTCTGTGCAAAAGTTCCATTTCACTAGAAAAAAAAATCTAAGCAAATTTTACCATTATGACGATACACATTTACCTTTTTCTGTTTATTAGAATGGTGCTGAAGAATCTGCTTTTGACAGATCACACAAGCCTTCAGATCGCTTCAAGAATCCTGTTGTGATCAACAAAGATTTAACAGTTAGGAAAATAGAGCTTGAGTCCTTCAGTCAATGGGTGGAGATCTGTCCAGGTACTGGAAGTTTTGCTTTCTAACAAGTGTTTGATTGTGCATATTCGTGATCATAATAGCTCAGATGGCTGCCATATGGCTTCCAAGACCAATTTTTATTAATCTTATTGTTATTGAGGAACTAAGGTATTTTTTTGACACTCCCAATTAACCCCTACTTCTATTTTTTCCTAAAAGAAGTGTTTTTTAGGAATAAGTAAAGTATTCTGTAATTCATGCCCAGCTCTAATTTTTTGCGCCATTATGTTTACAGCCACATATATCTCGTTAAACAGGATTATTATTGTAGCTTACATAGCTCCAACATATTCCATGGCACTTTATATGGTTTGTCAATTACTTACTATCCCCATTGGGCCTCACAATCTAAATTCCTTATAATAATATACACTAGTTAGTACCCACTATACTGACAAGTTTCCCCATAGATTATAACTGATCGCTGGTGGTTACAGCATAGAACATTTTTTTTCATCATATTGCCTAAACAATAAAGAATCTCTTTATATCCTGTGTGTTGGAGTAAGGTTTCCAAATTCATTAAAGGCATGCGCTGCTTAATAAATTTGTTGCATATTTCAGCTGTCGTGCACCACAGCAAGAAATGTTCTCAAGTCAAAGTATTATTATTTATTATGCTTTTCTTATATAGTGCCATCATATTTTGCAGCGCTTTACATACATCATAATAACAAACCCCATTGGGGCTGATAATCTAAATACCCTATCAGTATGTCTTTGGAATGTGGGAGGAAACCGGAGGAAAGCCCCACAAACACGGGAAGAACATACAGACTCCTTGCAGATGTTGTCCTTGGTGGAATTTGAACCCAGGACTGCATGCTGCAAGGCTGCAGTGCTAACCACCAAGCCTCCGTACATAGAATATGATGAGTTTGCTCAGCCAAGTGCCCTCACCGGGAAGGCCCGCAAACTTTTTAAAGAGTTGGCGGAGCTGACCGGGATTGACTTGAAAAATGGAGAAAGTCTAAAAGTTAAAAGATGTTAGTTACGCAAAAAGTTTGTGAAATATCAAGCTGTTTTATACCTAATTTATGTTGAAAACTTCTTTATGAATTGGGCTTTATGTTGTCACTGCCATAAAGTGCTTCATTGTGATCCTTTGTCACAGTTCTATTGATATTGACGACAAGAATAACCCAGCAAGCATCGCTATTCTAGCCATGAAGTGGCTGGAAACCATGAATTTAACCCCATCATAAAACATTTGATATCCTTGGGATCTGTTTGGATTCGTTATATGACACAAAATCTTAGCTTGAGAAAATGAGAAAGCGTGCTCCATGTGAAGGCCTGCGATGAAAGAGGAGGAATTACCGCACTCACCTCCGAGAGTTGTGCAGATCAGGCACAACACTGACCCCAGCCAATATGGTTCTCCTTGTTTGTTGCTTTACCGTCCAACAGCCCCAGACTCCTAACACTGGAACCATAACATGAAGGAGATTAAGCAAGGTAAAAGTACCTACCTGATGAAGGGGACGGACCATCCCTGAAACATGTAGTGTTGATTAATTGCTTGTCTTCATCCGGTTTGGCTGGTCTCGTGTCTCTCTCAGCACCTTGTTGGTTTCCACAATTTTACCTCCCTTAATCTCCTTCACAAAACCTTAGCTGAAAGAGAACCACCTATGTATGAACTTTTTGACCATAGCAACCAATCCGGTCATTGTTCTAATTTTCCCATTAGCTTTGGAAAGATGAAGACTGTAGATTGATGTCCTTTACGAAGTTATATTTTGTATAATGCCTAAAGGCCTTATCTGTCAAACATGTATAGCAAAAACTGGCCTTCTTTTCCCATAGCAACCAAACACAGCACATAGTTTGATTTTCCAGAGGAGTTTAAAGGGGTTCTCCGAAAATGGAAAAAAAAAATAAAGAAAATACCCTCCGATGGGCGGGGCTTGCAGTGAATATATATTCCCTTTAGTAGCGGGTACTCGTGATCGCACAGCAGCTGCAGGAAGCCTGCAGCTACCACTGCCCACTATTAAAGTGAAATGATCACTCCCATAGGGACGTGGGGAGCAGTGAATAGTCATTTCTCTTTAGCAGAGGGCACAGGCTTTAGGCGCAGCAGCAGGCTCCTGCCTCCAGTCACCCGCTGCTCCGCCCGGCATACCCTCCTGACTCACGGGCCCTATAGCAGCTGTGTGGTGTGCTGCAATTAGCAACACGCCACTGGCTGGGGGCCCCTGGGGCAGCGGGTCCCACTGGAGAATTCTCCCTTTCTCTGGTGGGCCAGTCCAACCCTAGTTATAGGTGTCTATGAGCGTGTGTGGTAGAAAGCTGTGCTAATGTGACCTGGAGATAACATATACCAAATACTGTACAGTTATCTCCAGGTCACAGCAACTGCCAGCCTAAGTAACAGGCTCGAAATATGCAGCCGCGGGGACTCGAACATAGTATTCGAGCACACCACAGACGTTTGATTAGCACCCAAGGATGCTCAGATAACACCTTATCCGAGCACATTTGCTCATCACTACTCAGCATCTCTGGTATCTCCATTATTAGATCAGAAACAGGGTGGACAGATGTGTGAGCAGCTTCTTCTTACCTCCGCACCTCCAGTATCTACATTATTAGATCAGAAACAGGATGAACAGCGGTGTGAGACGCCTCTTCTTTCCTCAGCATCCCTGATATCTACAGTATTTGACCAGAAAGACAGGGTGGACAGCAGTGCAAGTGGCCTCTTTTTACCTCAGCAATTCTTGTATCTCCAGTATTAGATCAGACAAGGGTGGACAGCAGTGTGAGCAGCCTCTCCTTACTCTCAGTACCCCTAGTATCTCCAGTTTTAGATCAGAAAGACAGGGAGGCTCGCAATGTGAGCTGTCTTTTCTTGCTTCAGTTCTCCTGACATCTGCAGTGTTCGATATGGCAGCATGGACAGCAGTGTGAGTGGCCTCATCTTACCTCAGCACTACTGATATCTCAAGTATTAGATCAGATAGACAGGGTGGACAGCAGTGTGAGCAGCCTCTTCTTATCTCGGCACTCCTGATATTTCTAGTATTGGATCAGATAGACAGGGTCGACAGCAGTGCGAGCAGTCTCTTCTTACCTCAGCACTCTAGGTATCTCCAGTGTTAGATCAGATAGTGTCATGCACAGTGTGGGGCAGACTAAGTACAACACAAAGGGATTAGGGAAGGGGCGAGTAGAGACCCATAGACTGATCTAACATCACCCTGTCTGTCCTACTATCTCTATATAGGTTTCGCACCTATCGCCAAACAGGATACCTAGTCTCTGTGTGACCCCCGAAGAAAAGCCGTACGTCGGGAAGGACAGGATGATCGCTAGTCAATCCCACTAACACTAACGACAGTAAGGATAACTTAAACCAGGGGAACACTTAGCTAGAGTAGACTCAGAGAGAAACTGCGACGCCCTCCAAACTCTGTGAGGTCGCTAGCAGACTGCTACAGCTCCAAGCTTCAATAAAGAAGTGGAAATAACACCCGCATCTCCCAACAGGAGGTATGGAGTTATAAACACCCAGGTCCGGGTATGGTCATTAGCATCAGGGGAGGTGGCCACTAGTCTGCAAAGCAAACAACCGAGACCTTCTGCAGACAGATGGTCTGCAGCCTCTGACAAATCCGTGACAGGCAGGGTGGACAGCAGGGTGAGTAGTCTCTTCTTACCACAGCACCCCTGGTATCTCCAGAATTAAATCGGAATTAGTGATCAGTCATTCGCACGCACGCAAGTCAGCTCCTTTATGTGAACGACTCCACTGAAAGCCCCTTGGACTCCAGGGTGGCTCTCATTGGAGGTAGAATGATGCCAACCGGCTGCTGAATTTAATTGAAACCCCACCCACTCAACCAGCAGCTCATGGTGAAAGCTTGAAAATTGGGTTGCCAATGGCTAACTGTAGGTGAGTGGGGTTGAACCGCATTAATACTCGCTGATTTAACTCCAAGCATCAGTTTACCCTGTGTGTGAGCAGAAATTTAATAGTCATTTGGAATCCAAAATTACCAGCTCTTTTTGATGAACGGAGACAAATTATCCAGCTCACCAAGAGAAGCAAGAATGCCCATCACTAATCACAATATCCACTGGGAGCAGATCTTCCTACACTGGGAGGGGCAGGCACATTTTTTTGCATTTCTGGAGAACCCCTTTAAGAAATTCATGCTGCTCTGATTGGCTGCTAAGGACAGCAACGAAAATGTTGATAAAAGAGGCTCCTGGGTCCTACATTTACATCATCACCCTAATATTGGATCCTATTCACTTATTTTTCAACATGTGCTACCAGATGTTTTACACTTGTTAGGTTTTCTTTAATTTCAAGTGTTTTTTTTTTGTTTGTTTTTTTTTTACTTAAAGTCGATTTTAATCAGCGCTGACTGCTTGAACACTTTATGTGGAGTCCTATCCTCATCCTCTCACCAAAATATAATGGACTTTCTCCGGCTTCTGTTTATTTATTTTGCAGAGATGAAAAGGCAGAGATCAATGCAAGAGGACACAAAAAGAGGGAATGAAGGAGCGGTGATAACCGAGACCCAGAAGAAGCCCTCAGAAGATGAAGTGCTAAATGTATTTTACTTTCCCCTCTCTCTGCCCTATTTCATGATTGCTGATAATTCTTCACTGCATGGGAAAATTGTGCTTTTATTTGTTAAAAATGAGATGTTAGTTTTTCTTATTTTTTTTTCCCCTTTCCAGAGATGTCAATCTCTGATGTATTGAAATCTCGGTAAGAGGGGCGCACCGCTGAATTAGTCTGCACCAAGGTGATAATTGTCAGATAAAAAAAAAAAATGAATTTCTCCCACTTGCAAAAAGTCCCCCTTCTCGTTTGAGGCGTTGCCATTAAGGACCCTTCCCATCCAAAGATGCCGGTATTGATCTTGCAGGAGGATTTTAATTATTACCATGGAAGATACCGCAGTTCTGCAGTTTAGAGGGACAAGTCACAGGAGACCTGCTCGATTTTCCCAGCCAACCCATTTTGTTGACTTGGGTTAATGGGTGTTCAACCTTTCCATTATCCAGATCAGCCGTGAATTACCAGCTGAATGATGTTTGCATTAATATAATATATATGGTAATTTCTTCACTTAATTAACGGGGAGGTTCAGCTCAGTAGGAGTATGGGCTGATCATGTGTAAAATTGATTTGTGAGGGAAATATTTAATAGACCGCGGGGAGAAAGCAGCATTTGATGGACAGCTGCGAGGGACGGATAGAGCAAGGAACACGCTGGAACCTGCGTGTTTCCCAGCATGCCTAGCCAGAGTTTGACAGCGGCCATTCACTGTGTATAATTTGACAAATTGGCTTTCTTGTCTTTATTTCTGCTAAGAGAGCCTGGATTGTGCCCTGACCAAAGCTTAGAAGAAACAGATTCACAACTTGGCAAACCGCTTACACCTTGCAAATTTTGGCCCTTTGCCTAATTGAGTCTGTATCTGTTTATGACGCCTAAATGTTGATCGAGTAATTAGTCTTCCTTCCTCTCTTGTGCTTCTGGTGCAATCAATTATATCGACTGTAAATCAATTGGATAATGAAAATCCAGATGTCTTCTTTGAAGCAGTAGTAGAATATTGAGCCTATATAATTTGGTGGAGGAATGCGGGCTAGGGATTCTTTAACAGACCGTATTGAAAAGTTCAAAACTTATTTATATTTAATGTACTTGTCTCTTATGTCACACATGGATCCAAGAAGTTCAGATATGGGGAGTTGTTAGATTTGGATGTCCATCTGTGATTACTTCCTTTACTAACACTGTAGTGGTCTTGCACTATATTGGCCCCCATACAGTAAAGTCAGCTGAACACACTGATCGGGCGACAGTCTAATGTGTATGGTGGCCTCCAAAATCTTTCCCAGTAGATTATATCGAGGAGACAAGGATGGGGCAATTTTAATTTTAAAGGGTATTCCCATATCCAAGATCATATCCCAATATGTAGTCGGTGTAATAATAATATTAGGAAATACCGTATATATTCGTGTAAAAGTCGACCCGAGTATAAGCCGACACTCCTAATTTTGCCACAAAAAACTGGGAAAACTTATTGACTCGCGTATAAGCCTAGGGTGGAAAATGCAGCAGCTACTGGTAAATTTCAAAAATAAAAATAGATACCAATAAAAGTAAAATTAATTGAGACATCCGTAGGTGGTTAAATATTTTTGAATATCCATATTGAATCAGAAGCCCCATATAATGCTTCATACAGTTCATGATGGCCCCATAAGATGTTCCATACAAAATACGCCCCATATAATGCTCCATAGATTATGCCCCCGTATGCTGCCCTGTAAGATGCTCCATAGATTATGCCCCCATATGCTGCCCCGTAAGATACTCCATAGATTATGCCCCCATAAAATGCTCCATAGATTATGACCCCATAAGATGCTCCATAGATTATTCCCCCATAAGATGCTCCATAGATTATGCCCCCATAAAATGCTCCATAGATTATGCTCCCATAAGATGCTCCATAGATTATGCCCCCATATGCTACCCCCATATGCTGCCCCCATAAGATGCTCCATAGATTTTGCCCCATATGTTGCCCCATAAGATACTCCATAGATTATGCCCCCATATGCTACCCCATAAAATGCTCCATAGATTATGCCTCTATATGCTGCTCCATAGATTATACCCCATATGCTGCGGCTGCAAATAAAAAAAAATGGCATACTCCCCTCTCGTCGCTGGGGGGCCAGGTGTCGGGTCCTGAGCAGGCGGTGACACTGGCACGCTATTCACCTGTCCCGGGTCCGCTGCTCGCAACGGTCTGCCGCATCATCTGTCAGTGACGTTCAGGCAGCAGAGCATGACGCACATTAACCACGTCACCACGCCCTCTGCTGGCTGAATGTCACTGACAGAGGACACAGCAGACAGCGGCGAGCAGCGATGGACGGGGGACAGGTGAATATTGGATATACTTACCCCCTCCTGGCGCGGTCTCTGCAGCCCCGTTCTCCCACGGTCTCCCTTCAGCGGTCACGTGGTACCGCTCATTAAACTCATGAGTATGCACATATTCATGAGTTTAATGAGCGGTACCACGTGACCACTGAAGGAAGGAAGCGAGACAGTGGGACAAGAAGGGTGATGCTGGACGCGTCGGCGGGGGTCAGTATGATCTGACACCCCCGCTCCCCCTCACCCGCCGACCCCCTGGCGTATATGACTCACGTATAAACCGAGAGGGGGACTTTCAGCCCCAAAAAATGGGCTGAAAATCTCGGCTTATACACGAGTATATGCGGTACCTGCTATTAGAAGTGCAGTATAGTTTTTCTGATTTGCTAGGTCTCTTTCCTCATGTGCAGGCATTACAGGACATTAGACATCTATAGTTAAGACCACTAGCTAACTGTCACTGTATCAGTGGTCGTAACCATAGATACCTAAGGTCCTGCAGTGCACATGAGGAAACGGACATAGCAAATCAGAAAAACTATACTACATTTCTAATTGTAGATATTTATTATTAGTAGTAGTAGTAGTAGTAGTAGTAGTAGTAGTAGTAGTAGTAGTAGTAGTATTACACCTTCTACATATTGTGGTAGGATCTTGAAGATGGGAATACCCCTTTAACTCTTGAACCTTTCGGTGTTCTGGAGATAAGCTGCTACATTTCTTCTTGAAAAGATATGAATGCTCGGCCAAGCCGCACGTTCATGTGTATGGGGGGCTCGAGAGAGCTAATGGGAGAGTGATTGTTCAGCTGACAGCTATCTAGTCCCGGTTTCATATCTCGTTTTTGTAATTTTTAACAGCCTCACATTTTTGTGCTGTAAACAAAAAAATTGATCTGTAAAACTGTTGCAAACTGATGTGCTTTAAAGAAGGTTTATCCATTTCTCTTTTTTAACTGATCAGTGTTTTTTTTTTACATAGGTGGGGGAGTAACTAATTTTCTGGGAAAAAAAAAAGCAAACTTTTAACATTGTATTGGTCTTTCATCTTTCATGGAATGCTATGTTAAAAAAAGGATTAGTTTTTGTTTTGAATGAAAAAGCTAAAAGTTTTTTTGCATCCTGTGATGGATCAAGACTGCTATCAATTTGACGTATCTTTTTTTCTACTTACGGTATATTCTACTAGCTGAACAGCCCGGCGCTGCCTGGGCATAGTAACTAACTACGGTTAGTTATAGCAAATTATAATGATTCTCTCTCTCTCTATGTGTATATATATTAAAGCTGAGTGTATAGCCCCGTGCACTTCACATAGCCACATTCACTATAATATCCCACATCATCCAGCACTACCGGATTACTACCCCTAATATCCCACATCATCCCGTCAGCCTGGGATCAGAACCAGAGCGCTGAGTGGATTACTCTAACTTCCATACCAGAGATCCCTTTAAGAAAGCCAGGGATCTGAACCAGAGCGCTGAGTGGATTTGCCCTGACTTGCATACCAATGATCCCTTTAATAGAACCCTGGGGTCAGAATCAGAGCGCTGAGGGATTTGCCCTAACTTCCATACAGGAGATCCCTTTAAGAGAGCCTGGAGTCAGTACCAAAATGCTGAGTGGATTTGCCCTAACTTGCATACCATTGATCTACGGGAGGGGGGATTCATTTCTGTCATGTTCTCACTGCTCCTTTCTGGGGGCAGACAATGGCTGGAGCTTATGTTTCCTGGGGATGCTAGATTTCTCCCACCATGTCAGTGTCTGCTGAGGTGTTGTCAAGTGGGAAAACTTGCTTGTAGCAACCAATCACAGCTCAGCTACTTTTAACCAGCTTTGATGAAATGAGAGATTCTTAGTGATTGGTTGCAAGGAAAACTGTTGGTCATAGCAACCAATCACAGCTCAGCTTTTTTTGAACAGCTCTGGTGAAATGAAAGATTCTTCGTGATTGGTTGGTGATACACACATACATACATTCATTTGTATATATAGAGATGTAAAAACAAACATCCATTTATATGCATTTTTTCTCTACAGTACAGATAGATACGTCAAGTACACCACAAAAATGTGGTGTGAATCCGGCCTAATGCGTATGGAGGCCTTAAAAAGTAACCTTTTTTTTTTTTATTTCATGAATCAATAATGCAGTTGAAAAGAAGCAGCTTTGTAATATATATCTTATCAGAGAAATTTGCTTCTTTTACTTCCTAAATTGATGCTTCATTCTCCATTCTTGGGTAAAATCTGTTTTCTGTGAAGACAGGTTTTCCTATTACTAAGAGAGGAGATGACAGTTGGTGCTCATAATATTCTTTGGAGGAGGTAGAGGCAGACACAGACATTCTGCTGCAAGTTCTCCTGAAATAACACAGTCCTCCATAGAACTTTATGAGCACCAACTGTCATCCCTCTGAGTAATTCTCTGAACACAGATTTTACCCAAGAATGCCGCATGTATGGGACCTTTACAGTACAGTAGTCATGTCTGAGAGTAGCTACCCGATGATTGGGAGATGATAGTAGCCCCCTTACCAACCGGTCCCCTGTGCAAGAACAGTGTATTGGCCATTTACTTCCTGGGCCCCTGTACGGCTGCACGAATGGTATGTCCCCCCGTTATATATGGAGGTTAACAGAGGTCATACCTATACTTTCAGATTTTGCAGTTGGCCCAAGGGCTTTACATAGACGACAGTAAGAACACAGCATTGATTGAAGTTTCACAGATTAGCTCATAAAATTCATTTCCAGTGTCGAGTAATCTGGCAAAGAGTTGCCTGATAATCTGGAGCTTGGCAGAACTAGTTGGAGCCTTACTGGAGATGCACTTGCCCTCATATTATGTGCAATGCAGTTGGATACTTACCAAGAAATGTTAATAGACTTTTCTGTGCTTTATTGATATTTTGGCAAGTGTTGATGCCACATTTAAAATATACTTTGTTTTAAACCAAGAAAATGGACCGAACAGATTTTCCAATGAAACATTTTACTCCCATGTTGAATTGTGTTACATATTTCTAGTAACATCAAGGACTTTATTATGTCCCTGTTTGCGGAGAAGCTAGACTACAATCATTATACATTGTCACTCGCCTTTCCCAGATTCCTGAGTGGTGAACTCCACAGCTGTTTCCAGGTCTCCTTTCTTCCTATGTACTTCAGTATATACAGTGGGGGAAAAAAAGTATTTAGTCAGCCACCAATTGTGCAAGTGCTCCAACTTAAAAAGATGAGAGGCCTGTAATTGACATCATAGGTAGACCACAACTGTGAGAGTCAAAATGGGAAAACAAATCACCTTGTCTGATTTGCCAACATTTATTTTGCAAATTATGGTGGAAAATAAGTATTTGGTCGTTAACAAAATTTCATCTCAATATTTTGTTATATATCCTTTGTGGCAATGACAGAGGTCAAACGTTTTCTGTAAGTCTTCACAAGGTTTCACACACTGTTGGTGGTATGTTGGCCCATTCCACCATGCAGATCTCCTCTAGAGCAGTGATGTTTTGGGCCTGTCGCTGGACAACACTGACTTTCAAATCCCTCCAAACGTTTTCTATGGGGTTGAGATCTGGAGACTGGCTAGGCCACTCCAGGACCTTCATATGCTTCTTATGAAGCCACTCCTTCATTTCCCTGGCGGTGTGCTTGGGATCATTATCATACTGAAAGACCCATCTACATTTCCTCTTCGATGCCCTTGCTGATGGAAGGAGGTTTGCACTAAAAATCTCACAATACATGGCCCCATTCATTCTTTCATGTACACGAATCAGTCGTCCTGGTCCCTTTGCAAAGAAACAGCCCCAAAGCTTGATGTTGCCACCCCCATGCTTCACAGTAGGTATGGGGTTCTTTGGATGCAACTCTGCATTCTGTCTCCTCCAAAACACGATAAATTTTGTTTCTACCAAATAGTTCTACTTTGGTTTCATCAGACCATATGACATTCTCCCAATACTCTTCTGGATAATCCAAATGCACTCTAGAAAACTTCAGATGGGCCTGGACATGTACTAGCTTAAGCTGAGGGACACGTCTGGCACTGCAGGATCTGAGTCCCCGGCGGTGTAGTGTGTTACTGATGGTAGCCTTTGTTACGGTGGTCCCAGCTCTATGCAGGTCATTCACTAGGTTTCACCCGTGTGGTTCTGGGATTTTTGCTCACCGGTCTTGTGATCATTTTGACCCTACGGGGTGAGATCTTACGAGGAGCCTCAGATTGAGGGAGATTATCAGTGGTCTTGTAGGTCTTCCATTTTCTTATTATTGCTCCCACAGTTGATTTAATCACATAAAGCTGCTTGCCTATTGCAGATTCAATCTTCCCAGCCTGGTGCAGGGCTACAATTTTGTTTCTGGTGTCCTTTGACAGCTCTTTGGTCTTCACCATAGTGGAGTTTGGAGTCAGACTGTTTGAGATTGTGGACAGGTGTCTTTTATACTGATAACAAGTTCAAACAGGTGCCATTACTACAGGTAAAGGTACTGTCACACTTAGCGATGCACCAGCGATCCCGACCAGCGATATGACGCGGTCAGGATCGCTGGTGCATCGCTAAGTGGTCGCTAGTGAGCTGCCACACAGCAGATCTCACCAGCGACATCGCAGGGGTCGGGGGTCGCTACTTACCTGTCAGACGAGGCGATCCTGATGTCCTCCCGCCCGCGTCAACGCGTTGCTCGTCTCCACAGCAGGAAGCCCAGCAGGAAGCTGACGACGAGAAACGGTCCAGGACGTTCTCGCGCGATCAGCGATAACCAGCGGGGGAGCCGGTCGGAGGTAAGTATCAGACATAGCGATATCGCTAGCAATATCGCTGCAACGTCACAAAAACCAGTGACATTATAGCGATATTGCTAGCGATATCGCTTAGTGTGACAGGCCCTTTATGAGTGGAGGACAGAAGAGCCTCTTAAAGAAGAAGTTACAGGTCTGTGAGAGCCAGAAATCTTGCATGTTTTTAGGTGACCAAATACTTATTCTCCACCATAATTTGCAAAATATATCAGACAAGGTGATTTTCTGGATTTGTTTTCTCATTTTGACTCTCATAGTTGTGGTCTACCTATGATGTAACTGTTTACTTGCTGATGTCTGTCTCGTTGTAATTCAGTCCTTGGTTAGTCCCATCTATCAGATTTCCTAATAGGCCTATCCCGGCATTTCAGATTGGCGGTGTTGAACATGACTGCACAGTCGCCACTGCTTTGTGCAGCCGCCGTCTCGGTGATGGATAACACCGCGCAGCGTTCAGCACTTCTGTTCTAGCCAGCTGTGTGCGTAAACAAGATTATATTGTACACTTCACCATCCTCATCAGCCAGCTTACCCCTACCCTCGCATGAACTGCATAGCAGGATCCGCTTTGTCCAGTATTATAGAAAATTTTGGATACATAATACAGGAGATATTGCCAGAATTTCATTCTAAATTACTCCTACAAATTAGAATGTACAGGATCCGAGGGATTACCGTATGTGTTAAAACTGTGGTTCAATCCGAAAAGTAGTGTTGCCACTGCAGGTTAGCGGGTCTTTATAATGGTGTCTTCTGTATTATTATATAAATATATTGTTTCATAATGAGATGTATACCTACACAAAGCAGTACCCTCCCAAGCATTCATTTTAAGTTGGTCATCTAAAGAATTGCAGAACATTTGGTAGAGCTGAAAACCTCTATTCTGGGTAATGGGGTGAAGTTTTCTTTCGGGATGGTAAAAATAAAGAAAGGCCACACTCCAGACTAGCATATCCAGTGGAAAAACCTGTAGATATTTATTTACCACATAGATGCAGTGTTTCAGTCCATCTATTTCTTTGGGGGGGGGGGGTATAAAGTCGTTTCTAGGGATCAGGGCTGCTTTTTCTAAAGTCTTTGCATGTGTATACAACATATAGACACACATACACACACACACACACACACACACATATGTATATATATATATATATGTGTATATAAACACACTAGATGGAGGTCTGATGCTATCGCATCGGGAGGGCGGTATTGTCACGATGGGGGCAGGCTTTGCAGCGTTGAGAATCTCTCCCCCCCATGTGTTCACCCACCTATCCACCCTCTCTTTCCCCATGTGCTGACTTCTCCCGTCTGTGTTCTCTTCTTTGACCTGTCTACCCCATGTGCTATCCCCCTTGTCTGCTGTCTCTCTCCTTCCTGTGCTGTGTTCTTCCCTCATGTGCTGTCCTGTTTGAGCTGTCTCCCCCCTGTGCGCTTTCTCCCCAACTGCTGTTTTCTCTCATGTTATCTCTTGTTTGACCTGCGTACTCCATCACTAAACAGTCAGTGCACAGCATGTCAGGAGGAATTTCTATTTAAAGGGGGTTTTCCCACGAACGAAAGTTCATTTTAAAAATTGTCTGTGTCTGACCGTGTACAGAACATACCACAGCTCCTGGGCAGGGGAGGAAGCAAAAGACAATACTGACATTACAGCAGGAGATTGCAGAGGATACATTTTGTGAGGTAAAATATTGTTTTAAAACAGTCAGTGAAATATTTTATCTCACAAAATGAATCCTCTGTGATCCCCTGCTGTAATGTCAGTATTGTCCTTTGCTTCCTCCCCCGCCCAGGAGATGTGGTATGCTACATACACAGTCATACACAGACAATTTTTAAAATGAACTTTTGTTCATGGGAAAACCCCTTTAATGTGACCGGCTTCTTCTGCCTATAGACACGTCGTGCATCTGCCGCCGAGATCAGCCGAATGATTCACTGCGCCTACACGGAATCCGCGCAGTGCGACGGTGCTTCGCTGATGGAACCGTGCAAGAGGCTGTGTGAGTGTGTGTGGTATATACGGCGCATAGAGTGTGTGTGGTGCGACAATGTTCCGCTGGTGGTACCGCGCAATAGGTTGGTACCAGCAGCAGTTTCTATATTGAGACACCCATCACTTGAGTGTCCCAATATGGTGGTCGGTGAACTTCCTCTGCTTGGAATTCTGGGATACAGTGACATCTGGACAGAACAGGAAATTAAAACATTACAAGGCAATTATATAAATATATATACATATATATCTCACTCTACATGTGTGTGTATACATGTGTGTATATATACACTGTGAGTCCTCACGGACAGAGTTCTCTCTGCTCCCGTACCGGTCAGTGACTCGTTTGTTCAAGATTATTGTGCTTTCTTTTTATTATATAGTCCCCTTTTGATATGTAAAGCTACATGAAATAAATGGCACTATAATAATAAATAATATATATATGTGTGTGTGTGTATATGTATATGTGTGTATATATATATATATATATATATATATATATATACAGTGGGGCAAAAAAGTATTTAGTCAGTCAGCAATAGTGCAAGTTCCACCACTTAAAAAGATGAGAGGCGTCTGTAATTTACATCATAGGTAGACCTCAACTATGGGAGACAAACTGAGAAAAAAAAATCCAGAAAATCACATTGTCTGTTTTTTTTTCATTTTATTTGTATATTATGGTGGAAAATAAGTATTTGGTCAGAAACAAGCAATCAAGATTTCTGGCTCTCACAGACCTGTAACTTCTTCTTTAAGAGTCTCCTCTTTCTTCCACTCATTACCTGTAGTAATGGCACCTGTTTAAACTTGTTATCAGTATAAAAAGACACCTGTGCACACCCTCAAACAGTCTGACTCCAAACTCCACTATGGTGAAGACCAAAGAGCTGTCAAAGGACACCAGAAACAAAATTGTAGCCCTGCACCAGGCTGGGAAGACTGAATCTGCAATAGCCAACCAGCTTGGAGTGAAGAAATCAACTGTGGGAGCAATAATTAGAAAATGGAAGACATACAAGACCACTGATAATCTCCCTCGATCTGGTGCTCCACGCAAAATCCCACCCCGTGGGGTCAGAATGATCACAAGAACGGTGAGCAAAAATCCCAGAACCACGCGAGGGGACCTAGTGAATGAACTGCAGAGAGCTGGGACCAATGTAACAAGGCCTACCATAAGTAACACACTACGCCACCATGGACTCAGATCCTGAAGTGCCAGACGTGTCCCACTGCTTAAGCCTGTACATGTCCGGGCCCGTCTGAAGTTTGCTAGAGAGCATTTGGATGATCCAGAGGAGTTTTGGGAGAATGTCCTATGGTCTGATGAAACCAAACTGGAACTGTTTGGTAGAAACACAACTTGTCGTGTTTGGAGGAAAAAGAATACTGAGTTGCATCCATCAAACACCATACCTACTGTAAAG